>NC_079222.1:12971548-13271548 GCF_029633865.1 Lampris incognitus | reverse complement strand
AAGCCATCCAAGCAGGAGTAAAGCAGAGAAATGAGAACATAAAACCTGATGAGAGGGATACATACGCAGGTTCAGAGGAGCAAAATGAAGATAAGAATCACAAAAATGAGAGAACTGATAAGCCAGCTTACCAAAAACCACCGAACAAAGATGAACAAGATGAGAAAGTGAGCGCAATGAAAGAAAGCGTCCTTAGAAAATATGAAATAGCCAAAGTAAACCCAATAGGCCAGAGACCACCAATTCCAAAGATAAAAAGTGATCAGCACTCAAAATCTGCCATAGAAACAGCAAACAAAGCCATGAACCAGATAAAAGACCAACTCCCAGAAGTGCTGTCCCTCACAGACATTAACCACCTTGTCTATGCAACTGCCTCTGCCATCACTGAATCACTGGGCATCAAACAAAAGAGGAAGAACAGACCAAGAAAAGATAACCAACCAAAATGGAAAAAGAAAATTGAAAGTGAAATACGCAAAATTAGGGGAGACATATCTACACTAAATGAGATTAAAACTGAGAGACCAGTCAAAGAAAAACGAAAAAGAGCACTAATCAGGAAACACTACATTAAACAGAAAGAGCAAATACTAACAGCCATTGAAAAATTGAAACAACAACTACAAGCAAAAGCCCAACGAGTGAAAATGTTCGATAAGAGACAAAAGTTCGCCCACCAGAACAAAACTTACAAAGAAAACGCAAAGACATTCTATAGAGAAGTAAGGAAAAGGTCCGTTGAGGTAAAATAAAAAAAAACTAAAATTGATGAAGTAGAGAACTTCTCGAGCAACATCTGGGAAAAACAAAAGAATTACAAAAAAAAAAAAAAAAACGCTGTGAATGGATCGGCAAAATAGAAACAGAGAACATCCAAACCAACCAACAAGAATGGCCACAAATAACCCTAGAAGAAACAAAAACAGCAATACAGAAGTCCAGTAACTGGAAAGCCCCTGGTAATGACGGGATAGCGAACTTCTGGATTAAGAACTTACCATTTTTACACAAAGATCTGACAAATGCCTACAATGGATGCATCAGCAACCCAGAAACTTGCCCTGAATGGCTCACAACTGATACCACCTACCTACTTTCCAAAACAGAAGACACCAAAAACCCTAAAAACTATCGACCCATCACATGTCTCCCTACAACCTACAAGATCTTAACATCCATCATCACTGGGAGAGTTTACAAACACCTGGAAAAAAATAACCTACTTCCCATAGAACAAAACGGGTGTCGAAAAGGGAGCAATGGCTGCAAAGACCAGCTTTTAATAAACAAGGCCATCATTAAGGAAGTAAAAACGAGGAAGAAAAATCGGACAACAGCCTGGATAGACTATAAGAAGGCATTCGACTCTGTACCCCATGACTGGATACTAAAATGCCTTGACATCTACAAAATATCACCAATCCTTATCCAGTTCCTAACAGCAAATATGGACCAGTGGAAAACAACCCTTGTTCTAAAATACACAGACGGCACACTACATTCAAGGCAGATCAACATCAATAGCGGCATATTTCAAGGCGACTCTCTTTCTCCTCTCTTTTGCATAGCTCTTACTCCACTATCCTCCCTCCTGAACAACACCAGCTATAGTTCAACTACAGGTTCATGCACTATTAACCATCTAGTCTACATGGATGACCTGAAAACCTTTTCCAAGAATGACCAAGAATAAACTGGCCTTTTGACCATTGTAAAAGGCTTCAGTGACAACATTAAAATGGAGTTCGGACTAGACAAATGTGCCAAAGCTACATTCAAAAAAGGAAAACTTATCACCATCGAAAACATCCAAATTGACCGAGACACCACCATCCAAGACCTAGAACAAGAAGGCACATACAAATACATACCTGGGAGTGAATGAAGGGGACGGGATACAACATGCCAAAATGAAAGAAAAGATCAGAAAAGAGTACTACCAAAGAATACGAATGGTAACAAAATCCAAACTCAATGCATCCAACCGAATGGAAGCCATCGACACCCTGGCTACACCAGTTGTAACTTACAGCTTCAACATCGTCGACTGGAAACTAGAAGAGATCAGGGAATTAGATAGAAAAACAAGAAAAATACTCACTTTAGGAGGATGCACCACCCAAAATCAAATGTGGATAGATTTTACCTCCCCAGAAACGAGGGTGGCAGGGGTCTAGTCCAACTGGAAACTGCCTACAAAACAACAACAGGCCTAGATATTTACCTTAACACCAAAAATGACCCCCTTCTCATGATTGCTAGAGAGCATGAAAAACAAAACAAAAAGCACTCTGTAGCTAACCAAGCCGCAATGTTCAGAAGAGAGCTCAACCTCCCTGAAACACCGCAACCTGAAAATGAAGCTCCAACCATCCACGCCCGAAAAGTCAAACAAAAAGCAAAGTGCCACATCCAAGAACAAATGAAACAAAAATGGGAAGGGAAACAAATGCACAGGCAATACCCAAAAAGAGTAGGTGAGAAAGATGCAGACCAACATATGACCAACCAATGGCTCAAAACAGCTGGGTTGAAATCCGAAACGGAGGGCTTTATCATCGCTGCCCAAGACCAGGCCATCAAGACCAATTACTACCGGAGCAAAATCCCCAAAGATAGCACAGACCCAGCGTGCAGAATATGTGGTCAATTCCAGGAAACCATTGACCATATCGTGGCAGGGTGCCCTGAGCTGGCCAAAACTGAATACCTACAAAGACACAACAAGGCCACCACATACCTGCACTGGAACATCTGCAAAGAATTCAACATCAACACAAAAGAATAATGGTATGAGCATGAGCCCCAGACAGTAACAGAAAAAGACGACATCACAATCTTATGGGACATGCCGATACAGACAGATCATGAGATAAAGGCCAACAGACCAGATATCATCATCAAGAACAAAAAAGAAAAAAGCTGCCTACTCATCGACATGTCCATCCCGGCTGAAAGGAACACCTCAGTAAAAGTAACTGAAAAACTGTCGAAATACAGTGCATCCAGAAAGTATTCACACGCCTTCACTTTCCCCACATTTTGTTATGTTACAGCCTTACTCCAAAATGGATTAAATTCCCTTTTTTTCTCATCAATCTACACACAATACCCCATAATGACAAAGTGAAAAAGGTTTTGTAGAAATGTTTGCAAATTTATTAAAAATAAAAAACTGAAATATTGCATGTACATAAGTATTCACACCCTTTGCTATGACACTCAAAATTGAGCTCAGGTTCATCCTGTTTCCACTGATCATCCTTGAGATGTTTATACATCTTGATTGGAGTCCACCTGTAGTAAATTCAATTGATCGGACATTATTTGGAAAGGCACACACCTGTCTATATAAGGTCCCACTGTTGACAGTGCATGTCAGAGCAGAAACAAAGCCATGAAGTCAAAGGAATTGTTTGTGGACCTCCGAGACAGGATTGTATCGAGGCACAGATCTGGGGAAGGGTACAAAAAAATTTCTACAGCTGTGAAGGTCCTGAAGAGCACAGTGGTCTCCATCATTCATAAATGGAATAAGTTTGGATCCACCAGGACTCTTCCTAGAGCTGGCCGCCCAGCCAAACTGAGCAATCGGGGGAGAAGGGCCTTGGTCAGGGAGGTGACCAAGAACCCGATGGTCACTCTGACAGAGCTCCAGCGTTCCTCTGTGGAGATGGGAGAACCTTCCAGAAGGACAACCATCTCTGCAGCACTCCACCAATCAGGCCTTTATAGTAGAGTGGCCGGATGGAAGCTTCTGCTCAGTAAAAGGCACATGACAGCCCGCTTGGAGTTTGCCAGAAAGCACCTAAAGGACTCTCAGACCATGAAAAACAAGATTCTCTGGTCTGATGAAACCAAGATTGAACTCTTTGGCCTGAATGCCAAACGTCACGTCTGGAGGAAACCAGGCACCTCTCATCACCTTGCTAATACCATCCCTACAGTGAAGCATGGTGGTGGCAGCATCATGCTGTGGGGATGTTTTTCAGCGGCAGGAACTGAGAGACTAGTCAGGATCGAGGGAAAGATGAATGGAGCAAAGTACAGAGAGATCCTTGATGAAAACTTGCTCCAGAGCGCTCAGGACCTCAGACTGGGGCAAAGGTTTACCTTTCAACACGACAACGACCCTAAGCACACAGCCAAGACAACGAAGGAGTAGCTTCGGGACAAGTCTGTGAATGTCCTTGAGTGGCCCAGCCAGAGCCCAGACTTGAACCCCATTGAACATTTCTGGAAAGACCTGAAAATAGCTGTGCAGCGACGCTCCCCATCTAACCTTACAGAGCTCGAGAGGATCTGCAGAGAAGAATGGGAGAAATACCCCAAATATAGGTGTGCCAAGCTTGTAGCTTCATACCCAAGAAGACTTAAGGCTGTAATCGCTGCCAAGGGTGCCTCAACCAAGTACTGAGTAAAGGGTGTGAATACTTATGTACATGCAATATTTCAGTTTTTTATTTTTAATAAATTTGCAAAAATTTCTACAAAACCTTTTTCGCTTTGTCATTATGGGGTATTAAATGTAGATTGATGAGAAAAAAAGGAATTTAATCCATTTTGGAATAAGGCTGTAACATAACAAAATGTGGGGAAAGTGAAGGGGTGTGAATACTTTCCGGATGCACTGTATAAAGACTTTTAAATCGAAATTGAACGAATGTGGGGAATGAAAACCACAACAATACCAGTAGTGATAGGAGCCCTGGGACTTGTAAAAAAAGGGATGGAGAAATACACCCAACGGATCCCGAGTAGCATCAGAATACAAGAACTACAGAAGATCACACTACTTGGAACATCTCATATCCTAAGAAAGGCGCTATCCATCAAATAGACTTCTACCTCATTCTAACCATAGGCCCAAGGAATGGGCCCGGTCATTATGTTGTATTATGGCATGAAGTTAAAGAAATTTGTATAATAATAATAATAACAACTTATTTATATAGCACTTTTCTAAAACAATGTTACAAAGTGATTTAAAAGGGAAAAAAACCCGAGACAAGGCAAAAAATAAGAATAAGTCCAAATATGTAAGAGTAAAATTAAAAACAGTATAAATAAATAAAAATAAATATCAAACATTTGTAAAAGTTTTTACAGAAAGACAAGTTTAAGACAATATTTAAAAGAAGCTAGAGACTTGGTTTGTCTAGTTCAATAGGAAGAGAGTTCCATAGTGTGGGGTTAGGCCCCCACATTATGGAACTCAATAAACGTTGTGCCCAGACGAACTGAGTCAACTTTCTGCGATTTTCTTAACAATGGTCCAAAGTGCTTTGTAAAAGAAACAAAACCAGACAAACCAAAAATGACAATAAGACCAATGGACATGAGCACAGAGGAGGTAAAGACAATAAGTGAATAAGACCAAATAAATAGGAATAGAAATAAAAACAGTATAAATAAATAAAACAAATATCAAACATTTCCAAAAGCTTTCACAAAGAGAAAAGATTTAAGAAGAGATTTAAATGAAGCCAGAGACTTACTGTGTCTGAGTTCAGTAGGCAGAGCGCTCCATAGTGTGGGGGCTCTAAACAGCAAAAGCCTGATCACCCTTTGTGATAAACTGGAACCTGGGAATAACCAGCAGGGCTCCATCTGTCAATCTTAATTGTTGAGAGAGGACATATACCATGTCAATAAATGGAAATGTATGTAGGAGCAATACCGTTTAGGCCTTTGGATGGATGGATGGATGGATTGAGGGATGGATGGATGGATGGATGGATAGATAGATAGATAGATAGATAGATAGATAGATAGATAGATAGATAGATAGATAGATAGATAGATAGATAGATAGATAGATAGATAGATAGATAGATAGATAGATAGATAGATAGATGGATAGATAGATAGATAGATGTTTTCAGTGATAATTTTGGGGTTCCCTAGCTTGTTAATAGCGCCACCTATGGCCTAACCTAACCTAGCCACATGCCAAGGGGAGTCAGATTCTGTGGAGGAGTTGGAAAATTCTATAACACTGGCATTAACCCAGCAGCGAAGGTAGTCACATAGCCAAATTGATGTCTGTTTAGTAGGGACAGCCAGCAGGAGGGGATAGCCGATGCTGGTGTGTTACACGTCATGACATCTCTGCTTCCATAACACCTGCATGGTATGTAAAATCACACACTGGGTTGGCATTATGCCACCTTTGTTTGGATCAGCGTAAAACCGCAACACCAGCTTAAAGACGGATCTTCATCACGCCATTATTGCATGATATCTGTGTAAAAACGCATGTAGGCCCCAGCGTTGATGGCTAGCTGATCAGAAATCAAATTCAAAGAAAAAGTTCACTGAAAAATTGACAAAATATGATCAAGTGTTCCTTACTTTAATGAAGTTTTCATCCATGTGATTTTGCTTGAATACCTCCACACAATTTCAAAATAATATGATTTACTTGTTTGTTTAACCATTAAAGACCTTAACATGTAGTATTATTTCATATTTTGTCAGCTTAGAGGTGCAAGTGTGAGTGCACGTGCATGTATATATGTGGCCGCTCCACTGGAAGCCTTCTCCACCAAGGAACTAGCCGTCACATTTGATCAGGAAGCATATCGCTTATGTTTCCTACATTTAATTAGCTGTGCCTTGGTAAAGCAGCCCTTGGGAAGCCAGTTTTCCTTTTTCTTAATTGGTGCATTAATTAGATCAGAAAAGCACATTGTGTTCAACAGCTTGACACTGTTGGAGCATCTTGTGAGAGTAAGTGTGTCTCTTGAAAATAATGGTCATTTAATGGGGATGTGAGTTGGAGGCAGAGTGATTGAAATTCACATGTTCCTCAAAATCCACAGGTGACACAGCAATGAACAATAACTGGCAGTGACGTCAGTGAGTGAGAAAATATTTGACAGTTCGATTCAGGGGTCCTTCTTTGAGCAACTTGTAGGCTCAGACCCTCAAAAGTCAGAGTAATATCTTTGGAGTATTTTAACACATCTCACTAAGATGCATTGACTTCTACACTCTTTATAAAAAAATTACATTCCTTATTATTTTGACATATTCTACAAAAGCATGGAATCATGATCTGCCTTGTGAAAAAAAGGTGGTGAATAAAAATTAACTGGATAGGCAAAGGAACACAACTTACACTTGATGTACAATCAAGCCCATTGGGCTATTTTATACATATTAGGCTTAACTCTTCACATTTATACACTGATCAGTCAGAACATTAAAAACCACTTACAGGTAAGTGAATAACATTGATTATTCCGTTACAATAAGTACTTTGGCTGTCTAGCTTTCTATGTTATATGGTTTAGAGGCAGTGGCACTGAAAAAAAGACAGGAGGCGGAGCTGGAGGTGGCAGAGTTAAAGATGCTAAGATTTTCATTGGAAGTGACGAAGGACAGGATTAGGAATGATTATATTAGAGGGACCACTCAGGTTGGACGGTTTGGAGACAAAGCAAGAGAGAAGAGATTAAGATCACTTGGACATGTGTGGAGGAGAGATGCTGGGTATATTGGGAGAAGGATGCTAAATATGGAGCTGCCAGGGAATAGGAAAAGAGGAAGGCCAAAGGAGGTTTATGGATGTGGTGAGGGAGGACATGAAGGTGGCTGGTGTGACAGAGGAAGATGCAAAGGACAGGAAGAAATGGAAACGGATAATCCGCTGTGGCGACCCCTAACGAGAGCAGCCAACAGTAGTAGTAGTAGTAGTAGTAGTAGTAGTAGTAGTAGTAGCAGTATGTACAAACTTTGCACGTTCTTCTGGAGTAATTTTTGCCCGTTCTTCTTGGCAGAATTTGTACAGGTCTTGCAGGTTGGTGGGATGGTGCCTCTGGACTGCGATTTTCAGTCTGTGTCACAGATTTTCAATGGGGCTGAGGTCCGGACTTTGACTTGGCCGGTGAAAAACATTTACCTTTTTGTTGCTGAGCCATGTCATTGTTGCTTTAGCTTTGTGCTTAGGATCATTGTCCAGCTGGACGGTGAAACTTCTCCCAAGCTTCAGTCTTATGGCAGACTGCAACAGGTTTTCTTCCAATATTTCCCTGTATTTAGCTCCATCCATTCTTCCCTCAATTTGAACAAGGTTCCCAATGCGTGCAGATGAAAAGCAACCCCATAGCATTATGCTGTCGCTGCCATGCTTCACTGTAGGGAGGGTGTTTTTCAGGGCATGATCAGTGTTAGGTTTGCGCCACACAACGCTTTGAGTTTTGGCCAAAAAGCTCAACTTTCATCTCTTCTGACCACAAAACTTTTACCCACATCCTACCTGGGTCTCTCTCATGCTTGGTAGCAAACTCCAAGTGTGCTTTTACATGCATAGTTTTGGGCAACGGCTTCTTTTGTGCCACCCTCCCATACAGGCCAGATTTATGGAGAGCCCGTGATATGGCTGACTCATGCACATTTACTCCAGTTTCAGGCACTGACCTCTGGAGATCTTTCAAAGTGATTGCAGGATCATCTGTGGTTTGCTCGGACACTTAGCTTTGAGGGATGGCCTGTCCTACAGAGCATCTGGGTGGTGTGATGCAGCTCACACTAGAATCCAAAAGTGTTCCGAGGGACATCCAAAGTTTGGACAATATCCAAGTGTTTCGATTCCAAACACTCGGGTATTGTTTTGTATCCCTTTCCAACCTTCTGTATTTCAATCACTTTGTCTCTTACTTCAGTATTGTGCTACTTCGTCTTCCGTTTCCAATGGAGTTCACGCCTGGAGTGCTTTTTATAACCATAAATGTGAGACATTACTTTAATAACTTACAGGTGTGCACACTAATTATGTCCAATTGTGTTTACCTGAGATTGTTTTATGAATAATTTGTCCTTTGTGTAAACTTGGCGCTTTTAGAGCACAAGGGGTTGAATACTTATGCAAGCACTATATTTTAGTTTTTAATTTATTAATAAAAAGTCAGGAAAACATAACTTATTTTGGCTTTGGGAACATGCTGTTAGAGCTTATGGGTTCACAAAAATAATATTGTTCAGGAACAGATGTGTGAGTATATTTTATAATCCAGAAATTAGTGATGACTGTCAGGGAGGTTGAATACTTTTGCAATGCACTGTATAAGGTGCTCTAAAGTGCCTGACCCCTTTAAAGGAAAGGTTCACTTTCCAGAATTATGTGGCCTACTCACAGTGAGAGTAACTTGTGGACACCTTTTTTTATGTCTGTGGTTGTAGTTTGAAGGTACGCTGAACAGTAAACTTTTCCTAGTTCAGCTCAATAAGTCAAAATCACATTGCATGCATGACAGTATGACCCAGAAACACGACGGCTACCAAACAAAAGACTAACCAGAATTATCCGGAGCTATTACTCCCCAACTATGACCTTTTTGACGGAGTAGCAACAACAAGTAGGTTAAAATGCCACGTTTATATTGTGCCATTTACCACTGAACAATGTGCACCTCCCTCAGTTGTGGGAATATGCAATTTTGTATATTGCAAAATGATAGAGGTGCAGTTTACACAAGTGCAACAATAGGAGTGGACTTTTGTACCTGTAAGCCCCATTTAAGCTGTACACTTTCCCAACAGTCGTGAAGGAAAATGAGGGATTGTAAATTGAACTCGGTATAATATTTAATAATAATATTTCCACAGTCCTGTGATGGCCTGGTGCTCTGTCCAGGGTGTCTCCCTGCCTGCCGCCCAGTGACTGCTGGGATAGGCTCCAGCATCCCTGCAACCCTGACAGCAGGATAAGCGGTTTGGATAATGGATGGATGGAATAATTTCAAATAAAGCACAAAAAATAATCTGGATAGAAGTTTGATAACGTAATTTTGCCGATGTAGGACTGTCACAATTAGATCTAAATATATCTATAATTGTACTGTCTTCAGATTGCCCACACCATAGTTTAGCCACAAGGTACTGAAAATATACTTAGCAGCATAGTATTTTCTGTTAACATATATGAAATTTAACTGCATATATGAAGTTTAAGTGTTTTCTATAGACTCTACACAGAACGGCACATTGAAACCATTTGTGTTGTTATAGACTAGGCCTATATAACTTTACAGGAGTTAAATGCACATCGGTTATGTTATGTGTTTGGTATTTCCTCCAGCGTCATAAGCGCCACCGTGCTTTCGGTACATTTAAAGTGTTTTGTTTTGGCCCACAGTGGCACAGTGGTTAGTGCGGTCACTGTGAGGTGACCGCACTAACACATCCTCTGTGTGGAGTTTTCATGTTCTCCCCGTGTCTGCATGGATTTCCTCCGGGTGCTCCGGTTTCCTCCCACAGTCCAAAGACATGTAGGTCAGGTGAATCAGCCATACTAAATTGTCCCTAGGTGAGAATGTGTGTGTGTGTGTGTGTGTGTGTGTGTGTGTGTGTGTGTGTGTGTGTGTGTGTGTGTGTGTGTGTGTGTGTGTGTGTGTGTGTGCGTGTGCGTGTGTGTGCGTGCGTGTGCGTGTGTGTGTTGGCCTGTAACGGACTTGTGGTCTGTCCAGGGTGTCTCCCCACCTGCCGCCCAGTGACTGCCGGGATAGGCTCCATCATCCCATGACCCCGAGTAAGGATAAGCGGTTTGGATATTGGATGTATGGATGGTTATGTGTTAACGGTATTCAAATTATAAAACATATGTACTGTAATAAAGGCACACAAACACACACACACACACATATTGAACATGTGCATTATTCATTATTCTTTCAGGTAGCAAATTGTTGTGATGAGATCAGTTTAAAGCAAGCACATGAATATACAGTGCATCCGGAAAGTATTCACACCCCTTCACTTTCCCCACATTTTGTTATGTTACAGCCTTATTCCAAAATGGATTAAATTCCTTTTTTTCTCATCAATCTACACACAATACTCCATAATGACAAAGTGGAAAAGATTTTGCAGAAATTTTTGCAAATTTATTAAAAATAAAAAACTGAAATATTGCATGTACATAAGTATTCACACCCTTTGCTACGACACTCAAAATTGAGCTCAGGTTCATCCTGTTTCCACTGATCATCCTTGAGATGTTTCCACATCTTGATTGGAGTCCACCTGTAGTAAATTCAAGTGATTGGACATGATTTGGAAAGGTAAACACACCTGTCTATATAAGGTCCCACTGTTGACAGTGCATGTCAGAGCAGAAACCAAGCCATGAAGTCAAAGGAATTGTCTGTGGACCTCCGAGACAGGATTGTATCGAGGCACAGATCTGGGGAAGGGTACAAAAAATGTCTACATATTTGAAGGTCCCGAAGAGCGCAGTGGTCTCCATCATTCGTAAATGGAAGAAGTTTGGATCCACCAGGACCCTTCCTAGAGCTGGCCGCCCAGCCAAACTGAGCAATCGGGGGAGAAGGGCCTTGGTCAGGGAGGTGACCAAGAACCCGATGGTCACTCTGACAGAGCTCCAGCGTTCCTCTGTGGAGATGGGAGAACCTTCCAGAAGGACAACCATCTCTGCAGCACTCCACCAATCAGGCCTTTATGGTAGAGTGGCCAGATGGAAGCCTCTGCTCAGTAAAAGGCACATGACAGCCCGCTTGGAGTTTGCCAGAAAGCACCTAAAGGACTCTCAGACCATGAAAAACAAGATTCTCTGGTCTGATGAAACCAAGATTGAACTCTTTGGCCTGAATGCCAAACGTCACGTCTGGAGGAAACCAGGCACCTTTCATCACCTTGCTAATACCATCCCTACAGTGAAGCATGGTGGTGGCAGCATCATGCTGTGGGGATGGTCTTCAGCGGCAGGAACTGGGAGACTAGTCAGGATTGAGGAAAAGATGAATGGAGCAAAGTACAGAGAGATCCTTGATGAAAACCTGCTCCAGAGCGCTCAGGACCTCAGACTGGGGCGAAGGTTTACCTTTCAACACATCAACGACCCTAAGCACACAGCCAAGACAACGAAGGAGTGGCTTCGGGACAAGTCTGTGAATGTCCTTGAGTGGCCCAGCCAGAGACCAGACTTGAACCCCATTGAACATCTCTGGAAAGACCTGAAAATAGCTGTGTAGCGACGCTCCCCATCTAACCTTACAGAGCTCGAGAGGATCTGCAGAGAAGAATGGGAGAAATACCCCAAATATAGGTGTGCCAAGCTTGTAGCTTCATACCTGAGAAGACTTGAGGCTGTAATCGCTACCAAGGGTGCCTCAACCAAGTACTGAGTAAAGGGTGTGAATACTTATGTACATGCAATATTTCCGTTTTTTATTCTTAATAAATTTGCAAAACTTTCTACAAAACCTTTTTCGCTTTGTCATTATGGGGTATTGTGTGTAGATTGATCAAAAAAAAAGGAATTTAATCCATTTTGGAATAAGGCTGTAACATAACAAAATGTGGGTAAAGTGAAGGGATGTGAAAACTTTCCGGATGCACTGTATATGCTTTTATGCACGGAACAGTGGTGTACCTACCAAGGATATAACTGACGACTGTGGACAGGCACCCAACAACAGCAACGAGGAGCTTTCACCTGAGCTCAGTTACATCTACAGATGTGACTGTCATCCTGACTTTGAATGCGGTGGATGCACCAACAAGAATACAGAGCTCACAATATAGGTTTTATTGACAATTTTAATGTGTTTTGGGAATGTTTCTCCCTCTTCAAGACTGACATAGTACACCCGAAAAGGCTGGGTAGCCAAATGCTAGTGGTCAACTTGCAGCATGCCGTGCAGTCCTCTCCATGTGGCTGACGGTTTACAGCCGATACTCCCTTCCTGATACCTCCATCTCTGCCTACGGTTCTACCCCACAGTATTGTTCTCCCCGTTAGGCGCCCCCTCCCCACTGGCCTCATCTGTCATTGACCCTCTCACCGTGAGTTTTCCCCATACAGACTATTATTAGACACAGGGCCTCTCGTCAACATGACACATCTAATGGTAGAACAATGAAAACCTAATATTTGCAATTTATGTCCTATTTGCTGTATACCCATTTATTTTCCCTCTGCTATTACACGAAGCAATTTTGGCCTCTTGAATGTGAGATGGCCCTGTAATGGCCTGGCAGCCTTTCCAGGGTGTCTCCCCACCTGCTGCCCAATGACTGCTGGGAAATGGCTCCAGCATCCCCGCGACCCTGACAGCAGGATAAGCGGTTTGGATTAAGGATGGATGGATGGATGGATGGATGGCTGTCATCTTGGTTCCAGTATTTGAAGCATTCGGCGAAAACCTTCATTTTCGACTACACTGTATGGGCGAAGGTCCTTGCAAATAAACCCAGCGATAGACTTAGTAATACTGGTAGGCATCGGTGATGTAAAAGGAAGCTTTGCTTTAAACATCGTATTGTAGATTGACTTCCAGTTGTGGTCACGTTAGCCGTTTTCTCCACTACGAGATCAGGACGATGACGAACAAGATGGCTATAAATGTTCGTGGTGTTGGCTGAGCACTTAACTTCCACGAAACAGTTCTTGCATATCGCGTAGTCTTTATCGATTTTGTTTGTCCCATCAGTATTGTAAAACCCGAAGTGGGCTCAGACTTTCGACTTGAAAGTCGACGGTACATTTGCTTTCTCCCGCCGTTCACGATGTCCGCCATTTTCCCCACTGTGGCTTTCATCTTCTTCACCAAAAGTCCACCTCATTCATTTCATTAGCGCCACCATGAGGCGAACCAGAGTCACTACGAAGTATGTGACATTTATATATATATATATATATTATTTTTTTGTGTGTAATATATATAATTATACAAATGTTGATGCACATAATAATAATAATAATAATAGAGCAGGCTAAGCGGTTTGGATAATGGGTGGATGGATGAATGTGAGATTTGTTTTTAATAAGTCCTTTAGCATTCATTATTTTATACACTGCTCAAAAAAATAAAGGGAACACCTAAAAACACAATATAGACCTCGATGAATGAAATATTTCAGCTGAAAATCTTTATTTATTAGACAGAGGAATGTGTTTAGAGCAAAATAACCTAAGAATGATCAATGGAAATCAAAATCATTAGCCCATTAAGGTCTGGATTCAGAATCATACTCAAAATCAAAGTGGAAAATGAGAACATAGGCTGATTCAACTTCTGTGGAAATTATTCAAGACGATTCAAAATGAGGCTCAGTAGTGTGTGTGGCCTCCAGGTGCCTGTATGCACTCCCTACAGCGTCTGGGCATGCTCCTGATGAGACGACGGATGGTCTCCTGAGGGATCTCCTCTTAGACCTGGATCAGGGCATCGGTCAACTCCTGGACAGTCTGTGGTGCGACATCGCGTTGGCGGATGGTACGAGACATGATGTCCCAGAGGTGCTCGATTGGATTCAGGTCTGGGGAACGTGCAGGCCAGTCCATAGCATCAATGCCCTCGACATACAGGAACTGCACACTCTGGCCACATGAGGACAAGCATTGTCATGCATGAGCAGGAACCCAGGGCCCACTGCACCAGCATATGGTCTGACAATGGGTCTGAGGATCTCATCCCGGTACCTAATGGCAGTCATGGTACCTCTGGCTAGCACGTAGAGGTCTGTGCGGCCCTGCAAGGATATGCCTCCCCAGACCATCACTGACCCACCGCCAAACCGGTCATGCTGGAGGATGTTGCAGGCAGCAGAACGTTCTCCACAGCGTCTCCAGACTCTCTCACGTCTGTCACATGTGTTCAGTGTGAACCTGCTCTCATCTGTGAAGAGCACAGGGCGCCAATGGCGAATCTGCCAACCAAAATGTTCTCTGGCAAAGGTCAATCGAGCTGCACGGTGTTGGGCTGTGAGCACAGGCCCCAATTGTGGACGTCGGGCCCTCATACCATCCTCATGCATTCTGTTTCTCACTGTTTGAGCAGAAACCTGCACATTAGTGGCCTGTTGAAGGTCGTTTTGTAGGGCTCTGGCAGTGCTCCTCCTGTTCCTCCTTGCACAAAGGACCAGATAGCGGTCCTGCTGCGGGGTTGTTGTCCTCCTGCGGCCCCCTCCACGTCTCCTGGTGTACTGGCCTGTCTCCTGGTACCTCCTCCATGCTCTGGACACTGTGCTGGGAGACACATCAAATCTTCTTGCCACAGCACGCATTGATGTGCCATCCTGGATGAGCTGCACTACCTGAGCAACTTCTGTAGGTTGCAGATACCGCCTCATGCCACCTCTAGTGGTGAGGGCACTAGCAAAATGAAAAACTAACCAAAGATCGGCCAGAAATGATGAGGACAGGCAAATGGTCTGTGGCCACCACCTGCAAATCCATTCCTTTTATAGGGGTTGTCTTGCAAATTGTCTAATTTCCACCTGGTGGAAATTAGACAATTTGCCAACAGGTGAAACTGATTCACAAATCAGTGTTGCTTCCTAACTGGACAGGTTGATATCTCAAAAGTGTGATTGACTTGGAGCTACATTGCATTGCTTATGTGTTCCCTTTATTTTTTTGAGCAGTGTAGTTTCTAATGATCTGGACTTTTTTATGATTACTGAGACATGTCTGTCCCCTGATTGAGGCTAGGCCCCCTGATTTTGTATATTTTCATATTCCCAGGTCCTCTGGAAGAGGGGATGCCCTAGCTGCTTTTATAAGTTCAATCAATCAATTAAGTTGCATTTTACATAGCACTTTTCTAGCTGCAACAGCCACTCAAAGTGCAAGTTAGGTCTTCAGTGCCGTCCTGTTACTTTTGGTAAATTTATCTGCTTTAAAGTTTTAAGTTCCTTAATGACTGGTCCTCCCCATTTACTTTGCATCTTAATTTATAGGCCCCCTAATTCAGTTAGTTTTAGTTCTGAGTTCTCTGAGCTTTGATCCATTATCATACCTAAATATGACAGGGTGTTTATTCTTGGTGATTTTAATATTCATTTATTTTGTCCTTCCCATTCCCTCACCTCACATGTACTTTGACCCAATGGGAGGAAATGATGGTGGAGCTTGCAGGATATTGTTGTGAGTTTTCTGTCAGATTACCGTGGCTTTGGATAGCTATTCAAAGCTTATTTTTTTATTTCTATATACTTAATTAATTATTAATTATATTTATTAGGCCCTGTTATGGCCTGGCGGCCTGTCCAATGACTGCTGGGATAGGCTCCAGCACCCCTGTGACTGAGAGCAGGATAAGTGGTTTGGATAACGGTTGGATAATGGATGGATTATTTTGTCCTTCCCATTCCCTCACCTCACATTTTCTAGACATTATAGACTCTTCTAAGGGCCAAATGTTAGACCTTGTACTCTCATCTGGTTTCTCTCTTGAGCGTCTTAATCTGGTGGATATGCTTGTAACTGACCATAAAGCTATTATTTTTAAAATTCCACAAAAGCTCTCTATTCCTAGTTTCTACCTTACAACACGCGCTTGCATTCTAAATGCTGGTTCTTCAGTTAAATTCCAGGATGCTTTTAGTTCATCATTATCAATTCCACTATATCCCCCCTCAATCCAGATTCACTGTTAAATTCATTCAGCGATCATTGCCGATCCATCCTCGACCAAATTGCACCATTTATAGTAGGAAACGAAAATCAAATAACCTCAGCTGACTGAACGATCACACTCGAGCCCTTAAAAGTCTGTAGAAAATCTGAACGATAATGGAAGGTCAACAAGTCCGAAATAGCACATAACACCCTCAAAAACCAAATGTTAATTTACCAGAAAAGAGTTAAAGATGCAAGATCGGCTTACTTCTCTGAATATATGTCTAGAAATAACCACAATCTTAAAGTTATCTTTAAGGTAATTGATTCGGTTATTAATGGACCCTCAACTTCTTTTTCTGAATCTGATGTTGAGCTGTCCGCACATTTTCTTACTCATTTTGTAAATAATGTGGAGAATCTCAAGCCCCAAATCTAGCCTAACCCTGGCTTTCTTTCCATTCCCCATGTTAATTCTGCCTCTAATTACCCAGTTTCAACCCATTACAATTTCAGCATTAAAGAGTACAGTCAGCCTTATGAACTCCTCCTCCTCCTGCATCTTACACATCGTCCCCACTAAGCTGCTCAAGGAGGTATTTTCCACTGTTAGCCCTGTTATTCTGAAAATCTGCAATAATTTTCTGGCCTCTGGTTCTTTCCCAGACAGTTTTAAAGATATAATTGTTAACCTATTGCTTAAGAAACCTAAGCTGGATCTGTCCTTAAGTAAGAGACCAATCTCACAATTGCCTTTTTTTTATCTGGAGAAAGAAATTTCATCTCATCTGATCTCTTTTATGAACAGTACTAGTGTTTTTAACAGTTTCGAGTCTGGTTTTAGAACACTTCATAGTACCGACACAGGTCTTGTTAAGGTTACTAATGACCTACTGCTGACTGCAGACAGAGGTGACTGCTTTTAGTTCTTTTAGATTTAAGTGCTGCCTTTGACACAGTCGATTAGAGTATCATCTTACATCGCTTAGAGACTTGGGCAGGCATCATGGGCTTGGCTCTTAGTTTATTCTGCTCATACCTCTCCAGCAAAAATTGTTTTCTGTTGTTGTGAGTAACTCTACTTCCTCAACGGCTAAGTTGAGTTGCAGTGACCGTCAAGAGACTCAGGTCTTGGCCCCCTTCTGTTTCTATATGCATGCTGTCTCTTGGCCAGGTTATTCAAAACATTGTGGTGTTTTATCAGTTTTATGCTGATGACACTCAGTTATGGATGCCATTAAAACCCACAGATCCTAGCAGCCTAGCAAATCTCACAACTTGCCTCTCTGGTATTAAATCATGCATGTCCTAAAATGTTCTTAAATTTAATGATGCCTGAGGTCATTCTGTTTAGTCTCCCAAATTCCATCAGCTCTTTTGGTACTAATCTTGGTGGTCTGTCAAATAGTATTAAGCAGGCTGCTAGGAATCTAGGGGTAACCTCTGTTAGAAAACTAAAAAAAAATTAAAAAAAAATAAAAAATACATGAACGCAAAAAAAAATAATACAAATTTCGTCTCAAAAAAATAACAAATACACACCTTTGCTCTTGTCTCTTCATACAATGATGGAATAGCTTTTTCGACTCGGTATGCCCTGTGATGGCCTAGCGGCCTGTCCAGGGTGTCTCCCTGCCTGCCACCCAACCCAATGGCTGCTGGGAAATGGCTCCAGCATCACCGCGACCCTGACAGCAGGATAAGCGGTTTGGATAATGGATGGATGGATGGATGGATGGATGGATGGACGTCATCTTGGTTCCAGTGTTTGAAGCATTCGGCGAAAACCTTCATTTTCGACTACACTGTATGGGCGAAGGTCCTCGCAAATAAACCCAGCGATAGACTTAGTAATACTGGTCGGCATCGGTGATGTAAAAGGAAGCTTTGCTTTAAACATCGTATTGTAGATTGACTTCCAGTTGTGGTCACGTTAGCCGTTTTCTCCACTACGAGATCAGGACGATGACGAACAAGATGGCTATAAATGTTCGTGGTGTTGGCCGAGTACTTAACTTTCACGAAACAGTTCTTGCATATCGCGTAGTCTTTATCGATTTTGTTTGTCCCATCAGTATTGTAAAACCCGAAGTGGGCTCAGACTTTCGACTTGAAAGTCGACGGTACGTTTGCTTTCTCCCGCCGTTCACGATGTCCGCCATTTTCCCCACTGGGGGTTTCTTCTTCTTCACCAAAAGTCCACCTCATGCGTTTGATTAGCGCCACCATGAGGCGAACTAGAGTCACCACGAAGTATGTGACATATACGTATATGTATAATATATATATATATTTGTGTGTGTAATATATATATAATTATACAAATGTTGATGCACATAATAATAATAATAATCACATAATTCAATGTTATTTATTTTATTTATGTATTTTAATTAATTAATTAATTAATTAATTTGCTTGTTTATTTTACAATTTTCTCTCATCTTCCCTCCAATTTGCTGAGGCCCCCGTGGCTCCCGTTGGCAGCAGCCAAGGGGTCCGCAGCCCCCGCTTCGAAAAGCACTGTGGTAGATAATCCTGCAATGGTGGAAGGCTGACTAATCCCTCTTCATTATCTACATTAATGTCTTCATGTGCGTCGTATGATGCCTTCGTTTCAAGCAGCGCAAGCTGAAACGCAGCCAAAGCGTAACACTCGGTTGAAAAAACAAAATAACATAAAAGTGAACTCTTCCAGGCTGGGATTAACATGGCTGCTAGAGTCTCTGTAAAAAGTGCCTGTGCTACATGGCCATCTCGCCCAGATCTCTCCTTTTTAGAGTGGTGTGGTTTTTCAAAAACCCATGTCTTGAAGCTAGTCCCTTCAGTGCCTGTATTTTCCTAACATTTGGCAATGATGTACAATCCTGTACTACTGGTTTATCCTTGCTGCCACATACATATAATAACCTTGAAAACGAAGCTGTAGTGTAATTGCGGGTTGAACCTAAATTAAAAATGAAAGAGGAGATTAAGGAATTGATATTCAAAGGAAATATATAAATCTTTCAGTTTGTAATATCGGTCCTTTGCACTTTAAGCATCATGTATAATATAACTTATTGATATTTTTCACAGACTGTGTATTCTAAAACATACTTTACACTTTGTTTGATCAAAAGTTACATGAGTATATTGTATAAACTTACTCAGCAAAACAAGAACAGTATCCAGCACAGAATGCTTCAGATTTCTGATCAAAGCAGAACCGATGCTTGTGTTCTGTTCTTTAAATTCTCTGAGGGCACACATTCTGTCTTCAGGCATAACTTGGAAATTATTTCTATTTGGTGATATGACCCCTTTTTTATCCAAGAATTTCTTGAAGCAATGTAGCTGAAAGCTTCAACTGATTTTCATAGACAAATGTAATGTGTTATCCGCACAAAAAATATATATGTATGTACCACAATATTGTAAATATGAGTCAAACTCAAATTAAACGAACTTCCATTTTGAAGTACCAATGTGTACAAAGACTGTAAGTAATATTATATATACAGAAAAAAAGTTAGGTCAGTGGGACACAAACATAAGTTATGGGTACACTAGATGGTCAAAAGTATTTGGACACCCCTTTAATGAGTAGATTTGGATATTTCAGCAACATCTAATGCTGGTGAAGCTGCACTCTTACAAATCATCAAATATGTAGCCATTTCCAGAAGACTTTTGATAACTATTTTGCAAAAGTGATGCAAAAAGTGATGAAAATGGACATCTACTTGCTGTGTAACCATCATCAAATGATTGTAGAATAATATAGTAACAACCAAGCTCCACACCCAGTCTGAACCCAGCCACTGAGGATGCACAAGCCAGTGCATTCTTAGTGCCGGTCCCAAGCCCAGCTAAATGGGGAGGGTTGCATCAGGAAGGGCATCCGCCGTAAAACCTTTGCCAAATCAAATATGCAGATCATAAATCAGTGTTTCAAACCAGATCGGTCGAGGCCCGGGTTAACAATGACCACCATCGGTACTGTTGGAACTATGGCTATGACTGGTAAAGGGGGAGAGCTGGCTGATATGGAAGGAAGGTATATATACTGTGTGTGTGTGTGTGTGTGTGTGTGTGTGTGTGTGTGTGTGTGTGTGTGTGTGTGTGTGTGTGTGTGTGTGTGTGTGTGTGTGTGTGTGTGCAAGAGACCAGATGGAAGGTGAGTACGGCCAGGAGCACGGAGGTGGGTTCTAACTCTTCTAACATGGTGCGAATGGGAGGAGAAGTTGGGTAGGGGTAATTCTGAAGGAAGACTAGTATGTCAGGAGTGTGTTGGAGGTGAAGACAGTGTTGGACAGAGTGATGAGTATGATGCTGGAAATCGAAGGTGTGATGATGAATGTTATCAGTACATATGCCCCGCAAGTTGGGTGTGAGATGGAAGAGCAAGAAGAATTCTGGAGTGAGTTGGATGAAGTGGTGTAGAGGGTACCCAAGGAGGAGAGAGTGGTGATTGGAGCAAACTTCAATGGGCATGTTGGTGAAGGGAACAGAGGTGATGAGGAGGTGATGGGCAGGTATGGTGTTAAGGAGAGGAATGTGGAAGGACAGATGGTGGTGGATTTTGCGAAAAAGATCGAAATGGCTTTGGTGAATACATATTTCAAGAAGAGGGAGGAACACAGGGTGAGGAAAGTGCACACAGGTGGACTATAGTATCTTATGTAAGAGGCGTAACCTCAAAGGGACGGGAGACTGCAAGATGGTGACGGGGGAGAATGTAGCAAGGCAGCATCAGGTGGTGGTCTGTATGATGACTTTGGAGACCAAGAAGAGGAAAAGAGTTAAGACAGAGCCAAGGATCAAATGGTGGAAGTTAAAGAAGGAAGACTGTTGTGTGGAGTTCAGGCAGGAGTTAAGACAGGCACTGGGTGGTCGTGAAGAGTTGCCGGATGGCTGGGCAGGCACTGCAGAAAGAGTGAGGGAGACAGCTAGGAAGGTACCTGGTGTGTCATCTGGACAGAGGAAGGAAGACAAGGAGACTTGGTGGTGGAATGGGGAAGTACACCAAAGTATACAGAGAAAGAGGTTGGCAAAGAAGAAGTCGGATAGTCAGAGATGAAGAAAGTAGACAGGAGTACAAGGAGATGTGGATTAGAGCAAAGAGAGAGGTGGCAAAGGCAAAGGAAAAGGTGTATGGTGAGTTGTATGAGCGGTTAGACACTAAGGAAGGAGAAAAGCACTTGTACCGACTGACTAGACGGAGGGACCGAGCTGGGAAGGATGTGCAGCATGTTAGGGTGATGAAGGATAGAGATGGAAATGTGCTGACAAACAAGGAGAGTGTGTTGAGAAGGTGACATGAGTATTTTCAGGGGCTGATGAATGAAGGAAATGAGAGCGAGAGAAGGTTGGATGATGTGGGGATGGTGAATCGGGAAGTGTGGTGGATTAGCAAAGAGGAAGTGAGGGCAGCCATGAAGAGGATGAAGACTGGAAAGGTGGTTGGTCCAGATGACATACCTGTGGAGGCATGGAGATATTTAGGAGAGATTTAGTATTTAGGTAGTGGGGTTTTTAACTAGATTGTTTAACACAATCTTGGAAAGTGAGAGGATGTCTAGGGAGTGGAGAAGAAGCATACTGGTACTAATTTTTAAGAATAAGGGTGATGTGCCGAACTGTAGCAACTACAGAGGTGTAAAGCTTATCAGCCACAGCCTGAAGATATGGGAAAGAGTAATAGAAGCTAGGTTAAGAGGAGAGGTGATGATTAGCGAGCAGCAGTATGGTTTCATTGAACAAAAGAGCACTACAGATGTGATGTTTGCTTTGAGAATGTTGATGGAGAGGTATAGAGAAGGCCAGAAGGAGGTACATTGTGTCTTTGTGGATTTAGAGAAAGCATATGATAGGGTGCCGAGAGAGGATGTGTGGTATTGTATGAGGAGTGGTAGAAAAGTAGGTAGAAAGGGTGCACGATATGTATGAGGAAAGAGTGGCTATCCTAACTGGGCATTTGTCAAAGCCAGGGAGACACCCAAACAGTGCCCCAGCCAATCGAAGAGAGGAGGACAACAGCCGTCTAAGCGTAAACCAGTGGTGATTCCATATGTGGCGGGAGTGCCGGAAAAGCTGAGACGTGTATGTTCAAAACACTGCATCTCAGCAGCTTTCAAACCCCAAAACACACTGCGCCAGAAGCTGGGCCACCCCAAGGATTGGGCCCCCTGGCACAAACAGAGCAATATAGCGCACGCGGTTAAGAGCCATGAGGATTGCCACAATTATACCTTGGGGAAACTAAACGGACGCTGGTCAAAAGAATGTCACAACACAGGAGAGGTAACACGTCAGGCCAGGACTCCACAGTCTACACCCATCTACAAGCCAGTGGCCACTCTTTCAGGGAAGAGGATGTGCACATCCTTGATGGGGAGGAACGATGGTTTGAACGGGGAGTCAAAGAGGCCATCTATGTGAAGAGGGAACGACCATCCCTGAAATAGGAGGGGGGGAGCGGGGGGGGGGGCTAAGAGTACATCTGTCATCATATTACAATGATGTGATTGCAAACATTCCAAAATCCTCTGTGAATAGTACACGGGGGTTTTGAAGCTCTAATTAATGGTCACACCCATATTTGCATATGAAACTGTTCATTGGTTTTGGTCGTTATGCAACTGTATTGCATTGTATTGTATTGTACTGTATTGTATTGTATTGTATTGTATTGTATTGTATTGTATTGTATTGTATTGTATTGTACTGTATTGTAATGTATTGTATTGTATTGTATTGCATTTTATTGTATTGTATTGTGTTGTATTGTGTTGTATTGTATTGTATTGCATTGCATTGTATTGTATTGTATTGTATTGTATTGTATTGTATTGTATTGTATTGCATTGCATTGCACTGCATTGTATTGTATTGTGTTGTATTGTATTGTATTGTATTGTGTTGTGTTGTATTGTATTGTATTGCATTGCATTGCATTGCATTGCATTGTATTGTATTGTATTGTGTTGTATTGTATTGTATTGTATTGTGTTGTGTTGTATTTTATTGCATTGCATTGCACTGCATTGTATGGTATCGTATGGTATGGTATCGTATCTTATCGTATTGTATCGTATCGTATTGTGTTGTGTTGTATTGTATTGCATTGCATTGTATTGTATTGTATCGTATCGTATCGTATCGTATTGTGTTGTGTTGTATTGTATTGTTCTGTATTGTCTGTAAGGGGTGGGTATACCTGCAGTCACTTTAGACTGAAAAGGTCACAAGAGTGATGAAACATGTCTGTCAATGAACGTTGTATCCAGATGAACTGATTCAACCTCTGATATGAGGGAGGTGTGACAGTGTTGAGGTGTGCGGTTGACATGACAGACGGGTTCAAGGTTGAGGTGAGATTACATCAAGGATCGGCTCCAAACCCTTTCTTGTTTGTAATGGTGATGGGCAGGATGGCGAATGAGATCAGGTAGGAGTCTCCGTGGACTATGATGTTTTTATGCATGCTCAAATAACCCAGGTAAGAAAATCAGAGAAGGTTGAATCAGTTCATCTGGACACGCCGCTTATTGAGAGAAACGTTTCATCACTCATCTAAGTGACCTCTTCAGTCTAAACTGACTGCAGGTACCCCCACCCTTACAAACAATACAGCTGCACAACAACCGAAATCAACCATCAGTTTCATATGCAAATACCCGTGATCATTAACTAGAGCTTCAATGCCCAAGTGTACTATTCACAGAGGATTTGGGAATATTTGCTATCACAGCATGGTAAGATGGCGACAGATGTACACCGCGTCTCACCTGCTTCCAAACCCCAAAACATGCTGCGCCAGAAATTGGCCGAAGAGGAGGTTTATGGATGTGGTGAGGGAGGACATGCAGGTGGCTGGTGTGACAGAGGAGGACGCAGAGGACAGGAAGAGCTGGAAACAGGTGATCCGCTGTGGTGACCCCTAACGGGGGCAGCTAAAAGTGGTAGGAGTAGTAGTGGTGGTAGTAGTAGTAGTAGTAGTAGTAGTAGTAGTAGTAGTAGTAGTAGTAGTAGTAGTAGTAGTAGTAGTAGAACCCAGCTTCACATGATAGAGTGTATATGGTGTTAGTTGTATTCTCAGTTTGAGAGCCCTCACATGGAGAAAAGAGCTGCTCTTCGATGATAGGGGTTTCACACCGACGGAGTTCACTTTTCCATCTCCCCTGATTATTTGTAAATGTTTTCAAGTTGTTTCAGTTTCCAAGTTGCTTCACTGAATCAGTTTCAAATGTACATAATTACAGACTGGTCTCAATTGTCTATCTTGTCTAATGTTTTCAAGTTTCAAAAGTTAAATAAATTGCCAGATTCAACAATCACCACTGGTCAGAGCTTACATTGGTGAGACAAAAATGATCACAGACCATGTTATATCTAATTAGATCATAACAAATCACCTCAATTAGAGTCACATTGGTGAAACATTGGGTGCAGTCTAATTTAATAATTGAAAAGTATGTCCTTGTATTGCATGGTGATTTTTTATGAGTAATCAATGTTGATTGTTTTAGATCCCTGTGCAACATTTGGCAGTGTAGACGACACATTATTTTCCTCAGTGGGAATCCCTACGATGCAATGTGGCAGAAATCACATCCTGTGTATTGATAAATGATTTACTAACTTGAAGTCTGGATTGAGAACAAAGAAAACAGAATTTAACTGATTCAGCTCATAATACTAAGATAGAAATTCCTCCAACAGTGTGAATCTCAATTATCCATCATTGATAAATTAACATTTCCTGAAGATTCACTTTTAGACTCATACCACTTCATTTACATTGCACTTGCCTTCATTCTCATATATTATCTGTAATCACAATATTTCTCTCCATGTTTAAGATGGAGACAAGGCACAGGAATGACAAAAAAGAGC
Organism: Lampris incognitus; assembly: GCF_029633865.1. NCBI lineage: Eukaryota > Metazoa > Chordata > Actinopteri > Lampriformes > Lampridae > Lampris > Lampris incognitus. The sequence continues at coordinate 13,246,296 of NC_079222.1, read as the reverse complement.
CTTACCACTGTGAAGCAAAGCCTCAATGACTTTGAATGGCTGGTGCCTCAGAATGTTCGTAGTTAAAAAAAAGAAAAATCCAGAATACTATTTTTTGGCACAATCAACACATTTGAAAATGGATTGCACAAAACAAGCCACCAAAATTGGCAACACATGATATCCTTACTTTAGCTTTGCAAAGTGAATGGCAGACTTTTTTTGTTTCCTTCAAGTTTGAAGCATTTTCCAAAATGAAGCTATTTTTATCATTTGCTTACACGAAGGGGGTCCTCTATGTATTCTCCCCCTCAAATGTAGACTAGTGGAGCGTCCGGGTGTGGGTATGTGTCCTGGTCGCTGCACTAGCGCCTCCTCTGGTCGGTCGTGGCGCCTGCTCGGGGGGGGAGGGAGGACTCGGGGGAATAGCGTGATCCTCCCACGCGCTACGTCCCCCTGGTGAAACTCCTCACTGTCAGGTGAAAAGAAGCGGCTGGCGACTCCACATGTATGGGAGGAGGCACGTGGTAATTGGCTGGATGCAAGGGGAGAAAAAAGGGGGGGATAAAAAGAAGAAAAGAAAAAGAAAAGGAAAAAAGAAAAACATTAGATTATTGTAGCCCTTTAAGATCTTGCATCGATCGATCACATTCCCATCTCCAGCTTGTTCAAAACATAGAGTTGAAGATTTAAACTACTTCTGTCAGACAAATTCACAATACTCCATTATTATTTTTGTTTTGCATCTCCTCCCTGCTTACCCATTTATTTGATCTTATTTAAGATTACACCAGTCAGTTTCAAAAGCGTGGTTAATATCTGGCTCCAAGCAATGTTTTAGACTTGTTTTTTTGTTTGTTTGTTTTTTGGTTTTTTTTGTTATGTCCCTGAGAGCCGGCGGAAAGCCTGGGGTCCTCAGGTGGGGAACCTCGGGCTGTTTTAATAGGCTCAAAACAAACTAACCGGGCTTTCGCCGTCACGACCCCTCAGTGAAATAATGAGCATGAAGAGCTTAGCATGGCAACATGAGAATCATCTTTTAAATCACTTCTTCAAACACATTTTCAAGTTGCTTTTAAATGTCCGCCTCTTATTTTTGCTATTATTATATTACTACTCTTACATTTTAAAAGCGTATTCAGTACAAATACATTAAATAATAGTAATAATGATAATCACCATCATCATTATTATCACTGTAATGTGTTGGCTAAGTAGGGCCTGGGGTTAAAAATTAATGATAATAACAATAATAAATAAAGTCCACGCATAATTGGACATAATTAGACACAACAGTACTGAAAGACAGATTGCTGTGCCCATGTAAGTGTGCACTATGACACTATGTATGCGAATGCATGCTTGCATCTGTACACAACCAAGCAAAAACCCGGTAGTTCATATGGTCTTTTGTACTACTCATTTTCATTAACTCTCACTACTGACTCTCCTTTCCCCGTCTTTCCCCTCTGCAGTGTTAAAATATGGGTGAAATGAAGGATTTAGATATGCCTTGATGCTTTCAGAGCTTTATCAGTCGTCCTGGAGCCAATTAGGCTCATTATAATCTATTAACGAGGGTCTAAGGGTTCCCCATAGGGCCAGAGGAAAACATCTCTCATCTCATACCTCAGTGAGTGGCTGGTTACACACAGCGAAAAACCTGAACCCTTCTGTAGTCGCTGCTGCTGCTGCTGCTGCTGCTGCTGCCCCTGCTCCTGCTCCTGCTCCTGCCCCTGCTCATGCTCCTGCCCCCTGCTGCTGCTCCTGCTCCTGCTGCTGCTGCTGCTGCTGCCCCTGCTCCTGCTCCTGCTCCTGCTCCTGCCCCTGCTCCTGCTCCTGCCCCCTGCTGCTGCTCCTGCTGCTCCTGCTCCTGCTCCTGCTCATGCTCCTGCCCCCTGCTGCTGCTCCTGCTCCTGCCCCTGCTCCTGCCTCCTGCCCCTGCCCCTGCCCCTGCTCCTGCTGCTGCCGCCGCTGCTGCTGCTGCTGCCGCTGCTGCTCCTGCTGCTGCTGCCGCTCCTGCCCCTGCTGCTGCCGCTGCTGCTGCTCCTGCCCCTGCTCCTGCCTCCTGCCCCTGCCCCTGCTCCTGCTCCTGCCCCTGCTGCTGCCGCTGCTGCTGCTGCCGCTGCTGCTCCTGCTGCTGCTGCTCCTGCCTCCTGCCCCTGCTGCTGCCCCTGCTGCTGCCACTGCTGCTGCCGCTGCTCCTGCCCCTGCTGCCGCTGCTGCTCCTGCTGCTGCTGCCGCTCCTGCCCCTGCTGCTGCCGCTGCTGCTGCTGCCGCTGCTGCTCCTGCTGCTGCTGCTCCTGCCTCCTGCCCCTGCTGCTGCCCCTGCTGCTGCCGCTGCTCCTGCCTCCTGCCCCTGCTGCTGCCACTGCTGCTGCCGCTGCTCCTGCCCCTGCTGCCGCTGCTGCTCCTGCTGCTGCTGCCGCTCCTGCCTCCTGCCCCTGCTGCTGCTGCTGCTGCTGCTGCCTAAGCCATGGGAAGAGTGTCAGCCAGCAGAGCACATGAAGCATGATCTGATGAACAGACAGATTTCTAGATGGCAGCCTGGATGTTCAGAGTTAAAAGGGTGTGACTAGGGGGGCGTCCGGGTAGCGTGGCGGTCTAGTCCGTTGCCTATACCAACACGGGGATCACCGGATCGAGTCCCCATATTACCTCCCTGCAGGCACAATTTGCCGTGTCTGTGGGTGCGGAAGCCGAATGTAGGCATGTGTTCTGGTCGCTGTACTAGCGCCTCCTCTGGTCGGTCGGGACGCCTGTTCGTGGAGGGGGAACTGGGAACTGGGGTTAATAGCGTGATCCTCCCATCTGTTACGTCCCCCTAGCGAAACCCCTCACTGTCAGGTGAAACGAAGTGGCTGGCGACTCCATGTGTATCAGAGGAAGCGTGTGGTAGTCTGCAGCCCTCCCCGGATCGGCAGAGGGGGTGGAGCAGCGACCAGGACAGCTCGGAAGAGTGGGGTACTTGGCCAGATACAATTGGGGAGAAAAAGGAGGAGAAAAAAAATCCAAAAAATCTTAAAAGGCTGTGGATATATAACTTTTTATGTAAATGAATAATGTTAAACCCGGATGTACATATGTTAATTCTGTGTGTGTGTGTGTGTGTGTGTGTGTGTGTGTGTGTGTGTGTGTGTGTGAACACGTGAGTCTTTGTGCTCATGTGTGCGTACCTTATGTAAGACATGAACAAGACCGGTGGGTCAAGGCCCTGGCAATCTCGGAGTAAAGACAGAGATACTCCGCCAGGTGATCCCTTCTGAGTTGCCGCAAGTTTAAATGCAAAACATATGTTGCTTCCTGACTGTCCTTCACACACATAGCCTCCTAATGAGGCTCAATTAACAATCCTCACTTCCCCGACTCGACAGCGTCGAGACTGTGGGGAAATACGCTCGTGTTATCCCGGCTAAACCTTTGCCCGCCCACAGAAGCCGGCTGCCTGAAAACTGCTGAGAAATTAGGCCCAGAGCTGCGATCAAGCTACAGCTCAGCTGGATAGAATAAGCGGAGATCCAACAGTCTTGTCATGTTCCATTTTATACTCCCCTACCGCCCTTCTCTCCCTTACACTTCATTTTAAAGTACACCGTGCCTGTAGCTGTCTAATGCCTTGCCTCATTATCAAGCGCGCCCCACATCGCCGTTTCCTCTGCCAGCGTATTCATCACACAGTAGGCTCCATTCAGCGTTAACAGGGATGTGCAATTTGAGAAATGTGACTTAAGACTCTGTTTTCCTGCCCTCAGATGATGAATGAGCGAGCTCATATTATTAGAGTACATTCTATTTACCAAGGAGGCAGACGTATTTTGATGCTGCACTGCTTGTAACCAGCTTGCAACAATATGCAACACAAAAGACAAGTACAAGAAAATGTAAAAAAAAAATAATGATTGTATATTAGACAGTCTCATTATGTGTCATTTTGCAGGCTGGGGATATTTAGGGATGGTATGTGTAGTTAACAGGCCAGCCACCAAAGCAGCACTGAGACAGGAGGCCAACCAGTTTGCTGCATAAAAAATAGCTTGGAGGGGAGGAAATTGTTCATAACGGACCCTCATTTCCAAATGAGCTCACGTCAGGTTTCCCTGCATACGTGTGATGACCACTGAGTAGTGTTCTATTTGAAAGCAATAGATTTGCTGCATTTATGTACTAGAGCAGGCAGATCAAGCAGCAAAACTGATATTTTAGCTATTCTAGCTGTTTTTGCACACGTATTGTTGTTTTATCCATCCATCCGTTATCCAAACCGCTTATCCTTACTCAGGGTTGTGGGGATGCTGTAGCCTAGCCCCAGCAGTCATTGGGCAGCAGGTGGTGAGACACCCTGGACAGGCCGCCGGGCCATCACAGGGCCGACACACACACACACATTCACACATAGGGACAATTTAGTACAGCTGATTCACCTGACCTACATGTCCATGGACTGTGGGAGGAAACCAGAGCATCCAGAGGAAACCCATGCAGACATGGGGAGAACATGAAAACTCCACACAGAGGACAACCCGGGACGACTTCCAAGGTTGGACTACCCCGGGGCTCGAACCCAGGACCTTCTTGCTGTGAGGCAACCGCGCTAACCACTGCGCCACCGTGTGGCATTGTTGTTTTAACCTTATGGAAATTGAATAAGATTATTGCATGCAAACCATCAATTAAGCCAGTCTGAGCCTAAATATGGAAGATGACTGAAGATTGTTGTTTTTGTTTGATTTAGGCTGAAACCTATGGTAATTTTGGTAACCTAATGTGGATGTGGAGTCAACTAGTTTAGTCAATATGATTAGTCAGGGAATTTCTCATAATATAGATTATCTAAATCTAAACTTGAATGTACATCATGCTTGTTGACATATTTTGTTCTTATTTCTATTTCTTATTTATCTTTTATTTCTGTTTCTGTTTCTATTTTCTTAACTTGCATCTTGTTAGTTTTTAGTTATTACAGCGTGAGGGTCTGTAATAGAATTAAATTTCCCCTCGGAGATAAACAAAGTATTCTGATTCTGATTCTGATTCTGATTAGATTGACAGCTTGGTCTATATCGTTGAGATCGTCTCCCTATACTGTTTATTGCTCCCAAGTTCTCCTCTCCAAAATGTGTGAATCACAATAATGTAATAATCATTCCTACAACTGGTGGTGCTGAAATGAGCAACAAAGTATGTAATAAACTACAGAATCAAACATCTAATGTTATCAAAACTACGACCACATATCCACCAAAGCTTTGGTCTTCAACATTGTCAACTAGTAATACAGGGTGTCTAATTCAAATTAACAGTTCTTCTATTGGTAGCTCTAAAGACCTGCCTACTACTGATCACTTCAACAAGATGCTTAAATTTGGTTTCATAAATATCAGATCATTGTCTACCAAAGCCTTACTAATAAATGATCTGATTCTTGACCATAGTTTTGATATGATTGGGTTATGTGAAACATGGCTGAAACCAAATGTTTTCCTTCCTTAAATGAACCTTTCCCACCTGACTATACTTGTTCCCATGTAGACAAATCAACAAAGTTGACAAATAAACAAGGTGAGAGTGTTGCCTTAATATATAAATCTATTTTGAATCTAAACTTGAATCTAAATTCCAACGTTTGAGGCTCTGGTTCTAAGTCCATCTCACTCAGCCATGAATAGACTCGGCTCAGTCCACATCGTGATACTCTTATCGACCTCCTCACCCTTACTCCCTATTTCTTGAAGAATTTGAGAATTTGTCTGTCTCAGGGCTTTTCAATCATTCTGATGAGATTCTAATTTTGAGTTATTTCAGTATTCATTTGAATAAGGCTTCTGATTGTCTAAGTAAAGCCTTTATGACACTAGTTGATACTTTTGGGTTCACTCAGTTTGTTCAAGAGTCAGCTTGTTGCAGTGGTAACACCCTTGATTTGATTTTATCTAAAGGGATAGTCGTTTCTGATCTAAATGTCTTGCCAACCACATCTGCTGTGTCAGATGATTTTCTCATCAAATTTGAAGCATTATTGGCCTGTCCTGTTAATATTGGCACAGATGTAATTGCCACTTGCCACACTGGTCCATCCACTGTAGCTGCATTTGGCCAGCAGCTGCCTGACGTTCTGGCTCCTTTCACTGTAGGGGTCGACTCTGTTGAAAATATCACTAGTGACTCAAGTGCCCTCTCTAGTCTTCTCGATTCAGTTGCACCTCTCACTACCAGAGCTAGGTGACTGAAGAGGCCTACACCCTGGTTTAATGACAAGACACATGCTCTTAAGTGGGTCTGCAGGAGACTGGAACGTAAATGGCTAAAATCAAAATTGGAAGTTATTTTCTTTTTTTTAATGTATATTAGCATGAGTGTTTATTGAAATACAAGTGTGCTTTATCTGCTGCAAAAGCAATCTGCTGCAATATTTTATTTATTTATTTATTGTTTATTTCTAACGTTAAAAAAATTAAAATGTATAATAAAAGAAACCAAAAGAGAAAAAAATCAAAACAAGCAAGCAATATCATCATCAAACATTTGTTTTAAATCTCGGCAGTTCGAAAAGGAGTAGGTAATAAATATTACTCTAGATTTCTCTTTGACACTGTATGAAAATGTACTACAAACTAGCTGCCCAACATTCATGGTCCATGAGTTTCTCGACTTTTTCTGCAATAAGGTTGATGAGATCATAAAGAAAAATAGTTCTTCAATTCCAGCTACTCCTGCAGATACTGTCTTACCAAATTCATATCTATACAATGAGTCACTGATAGTCCCTGTTACTACAGCTTTTGAGACTATCTTTCTTGATACATTGACTAAGTTCATGTCAGCTTCTAAATCAACTTCTTGCCTACTTGATCCTTTAACAGCAAAACTTTTTAAAAACCTCTGGCCTTTCCTGGGACCTACAATGCTAGACATTGTTAATTTTTCACTTACCCCTGGCACTGTTCCCAACAGTTTTAATACATCTGTGGTTAAACCACACCTCCATCCAGGGCTTAAGAACTATCAAGCAGTCTCTAATCTTCCATTCATTTCTAAAGTATTAGAGAGAGTTGTGTATTAACAACTTTCGACCTATATAGAAGAAAACTATATAAACCTTTTCAATCGGCTTTCAGGGCCTGTCACTCCACTGAAACTGCTCTGACAAGAGTGGAGAATGATCTTCAACTAGCTATGGTCTCTGATTCCACTTCTGTGATTCTACTACTGGACCTCAATGCAGCCATTGACACCATTGATCACTGTGTACTCTTAGATAGAATAAATTGTAATTGTTGTCTCTGGCTTAGCTCTCTTTTGGCTTAAGTCCAACTTATCTGGAAGAACACATTGTGTCTGCTATAATAATATTACATCAAAATTATCTGATGTAAAATATGGCATACCTCAAGGCTCAGTTCTTGGCCCTCTACTTTTCCTCCTTATATATATATCCTCTTGGCCAAATTATATGCAGTCATGGAATACATTTCCATTGCTATGTGGATAATTCTGGGTTCCACAATCTCCCATGATCTAACGTGGGAATCCAACATAGGCACAATCATCAAAAATGTCCAGCAGAGGATATACTTTCTCTGCCAGCTCAAGAAATTCAACCTGCCTCAGGAACTGTTGATTCAGTTCTACACTGCAATAATCAAGTCTATCCTCTGGATATCAATCACTGTCTGGTTTGGTTTGGCCACCAAACAGGACAGGGACAGACTAAAATGGACAGTTAAGTCTGCAAAGAAAAACATTGGTGCCAACCCGTCCTCCATTCAGGATTTATACACCTCCAGACTCAGGAAACAGGCAGGCAACATCACTGCAGACCCATCACACCCTGGTCACAACCTGTTCCAACGACTCCCCTCTGTCAGGCGCTACAGAGCACTGTACCCCAAAACAACCAGTTATAAAAACAGTTTCTTTCCGTGGGCTGTCATTCAAATGAATGCTTATCACTGTCAAATAAATCCAACCATTTTGTATATACTGCACTGTACATTGTACATGTACTGGTATGCTCTGTCATGTCCATCTACCTCAGGCATGTATGTAAGTAACCTTTAACATCTATTTCAGCATCTCTGCTATATTCTATACACCATTTTACTTTTATCACCTCTTATTTCACCTGTAAAAGTCAATCCTTGTGTATATATCTGAAGATTGTTGCGTTGTAGTGTTGTTATTCTATGTTAAGTACACTGAGAGAGCCACAAAACTGGAATAAAATTCCATGTAGTGCAAACCTACATGGCCAATAAACATAAGTCTGATTCTGATTCTGATGATAAGCTCTATGTGCCTATAAGGACTGATGATCATATTCAAATAACTAATTTAGAGGCGTGTTTTTCTGCTGTGAAAAATTGAATGGCACTATGTAACCCAGGTTATTCTGCAGCCTAAATTACATCCATTCGTACATTATCCAAACCGCTTATCCTGCTCTCAGGGTTGTGGAGATGCTGGAACCTATCCCGGCAGTCATTAGGCAGCAGGCAGGGAGACACCTTGGACAGGCCGCCAGGCCATCACAGGGCCCCAGGCCATCACAGAGCCCCAGGCCATCACAGGGCCCTAGGCCAAAGGTTCCCTAAATGTTTCATGGGCCGGCTAGCAATAGATTTTCCTACATCCTTAAACAAATCATGGGAAAACTGCAGTAGTTTTTTTTTTCTCCCTAAGCTACGAACAGTCCGAAGCTTCTACATGTTTCCAGTGTGGTGAACCTGTGAGTGACACACATTGAACCATTTAAGTATCTGTATTGCCACGAAGAGAGCGAGATACGCTCTTAGCTGCGGAGTAACAGTAATACAGAGAAGTTATCAGCGAGAGAAACTTGACGGTTTTCCTCTTTGTTGATCGAAATATCCTGGTGAGTTAGCAAGTCAGCATTTATATTTCATGACAAGCATTAAAATGTTTATTTCACATTGAAGTTACGTTGTTAAAACCAGTCAGGGTATGCTGTGTTGCTACATAAAGTGAGTGTTGCTGTTTTAATGAGCTAATTAGTCGCCTAGCTCTGTTGGCTAATTGCGGCCCAGAGGCTAACATGGCACGGCATTTCGTCTGCTGAAACTTGCTAAAGTACAGGTAATATGTATATTAATGTGTTTGAGTCCTAGTTAAGTACATTTTGAGTATTGTGAATCTTGTCCAATGATCTGTGCTGTTTAATTTTGGTAAAAAAATAGAGGAAAGAAATGGTTTTCCAAAATAAAATTATGTTTATTTCAGTTGAGTAAGCCTGTATAAAATTCATAGATAAAAAATGTGATTTGGGGCTTTTAGTAACTGCTCTGCACGCAAGTGTGCAGAGCAGTTGTCCATCACTGTTGTGGATGCCTTCTTTTCTGGATGTGGATTCCTGGATGCCTTGCCATTCCGAGGAGGGTGGTGGGAATAAACTCAAGGAAACTTACTAAGGAGGATCCAATGTATTATTTTTATTTGAACTTTTTTTTTTAAACAGAGATCTCGGGTATTTTTTTAATTTGGGCCTGAAACTAATAAGCTGCAGCTGAAAGCTATTTGAAAAAAAAATCTTATCATACTATAACTTTGTTGGAACTGGAAAAGACAGTGTTAACTAATTTAAAATTAAAGGACTAGTAAAAGGGAATTCTGTGAACAATAAACTAATGTTGAACGGATGGGTTCATAATTGTTTTCCACATTTCTTCTCACATTGTGTTAAGTGTGTGTTCTTTGTGGGTTGGAGGTCTGATTACTCTCATGAAGAGTTGCTACTGCCAATCCCCTTATGAACCTAATGGTAGTTGAAACACAAAACTGTTAGATTTTGAGCATAATAACCCAGATACAGATACTGCAGCTCTTCCTCTGTTCAAAATCAGCAGCACAGACGCCCCTGTTCTGCACAGTATGGGTTAAATAAAGCGTCACTACTACTTTTACTGCTTTTAAATTTGGATAAAACTGAGATGCTGGTCATGGGCCCTGCTAGACAGACACCAACTTGATCAAGTAACAATAGCAATCAACAACTCTGACTTCACAAAGTGTGGCAGCCAAACATCTTGGTGAAAATTGAAAATTGTATCATATTACAGCAATTCTTACCCCCCCCTTCATTGGCTTCCTATCCATGTTAGATGGGACTTCCAGGTGCTTCTGCTGACTTATAAAATCCTGAATGGGCTTGCCCCATCACACCTGTTTAATCTCCTTAAACCGAACATTACATCTCGAGCTCTTCACTCTCAAAATACAGGGCTCCTGTGTGCACCCAAAGTTAAAAAGAAGTCAGCTGGTGGCAGGGCCTTTTCCTATCGGGCCCCGTTCTTGTGGAATAACCTGCCTGCTGCCATCAGGCAATCACAGTCTGTTGAGTCCTTTAAACCCAAATTTAAAACTCATCTTTGTCCCTTAGCCTACAATTAGTTGCCTTTAAGTTGAGTGCATCACAACCTGTTCTGCATGGCGGGTCGGTTTCTGTCTCAGTGTTTTTCTTGTCTCTTCTCCCATGTATGCGAATTGTGATGTGAGTCTCTCTTGTGTGCTTGTGTAGTCTGTCCTCCTGCTAGGTCTACATGGTAATGGTGGTCACATGGCTCAGATCCTGGGTTGGTCCAGTGGTGTCTGGACACTGCTTGGCATCCTCCTCATCATATTCTTCATATGTCTTATGAATCCATTATAATTCCGTTATCCACTTTCAATTTATTCTGTAAATTGTGTAAACACAACATCCATTGCACATTGTCCGTCTTGGGGGAGAGATCCCTCCTCTGTTGCTCTCCTCAAAGTTTCTTCCATGTTTTTGTCACTGGTGGAATAGGCTCCAGCATCCCCGTGACCCTGAGAGCAGGATAAGCGGTTAAGATAATGGATGGATGGATGGGTGGATGGATGTTAAAAGCTTTTTTTGGGCGGGGGGTTGGGGGAGTTGGTCCTTATCCGATGTAAGGGTCTATGGACAGGACGTTGTGTTGCTCTAAAACCCACTGAGGCAAATTTGTAATTTGTGATAATGGGCTATACAAATAAAATTGACTGACTGGAAATAACTGCAGTGGTGTTTGACAATGAAGAGACACATTAAAGGTAAAAGAGTCATTTTGGCCACTACATTACTGTTATTTTAACACCTTTCCCACCTTCAGAAAGGAAAAAATAAAACAAAAAACCTGGTTAAATATTGGTTTAAGCTATGGATGTTGTAGTACCTGTTGGTAATGACCTTCTTCTAGTGTAACATACTTACTTTTTAGATACAATCACTTTGCTTATTTAAACCTCCTGCTCTCAGACTTGTGCTGCCATATTTGGTTGTTATGTTGAAGAGGTAAAACGTGGTGCATCAAATAACAAATCTTTGGGAAGTCCCGCCAGATGGTAGCCATTAAAACCAACAGCTACAAAATCATCCATGATGTGGCTATTTGTAAATGAGCCATTGTCTTCAATGGGGCAACAATAGAAAGTTCTAAAAAGGGGATTTGTTTGTATTGTAGCTTTAATCTTTTAGGTTTTTTTTTTACATCATTAGAATTGTTTACTTAAATAACTTAGAAGAATGTTACCTTAGTATGATTCCGGAAAAAAGGGGAAAAAATGTCATCCATCTGTATTTTAAACGCTCCTTTGCACAGTAAGTGAATAGTGCTGTCATGGATGTGCTTATATCACTTTGCCTGATGTTACTGTATGTTCACAACAGATTTCCTGTTCAAAGAGACAGACAGACAGACAGACAGACAGACAGACAGACAGACAGACAGACAGACAGACAGACAGACAGACAGACAGACAGACAGACAGACAGACAGAGAGAGAGAGAGTACGATTGTGCTGTTGCATATTCAGAGGTATCCCATATACCCAGGCGGTATGCCCCCTGAATATGCAAGTGCGCAGGGTTCCGGGAATCCTTTTGTTATTTATTGTTTTATAAAGAAAGTTGCTGAGAGACATAAAGCCAGTCAATGGCTGTGACCCAGTTAAAAGAGCCCCCTCCTCCATGGATAGATCATGTTGCTGGATGGATTCGGTTGGCGCAGGCGCTGTAGAAACTGTCCAGTAAATCATTATGCTGCTTAAGCTCGACATGGTGGTTAAAAAAACCAAAACAACAACAACAACAATAACAACAACAGCAACAACATGATGGTGCCTCCAAAACACAAGTATTCCCCTGGTGCTGCCAATGTAAAAATGAAGAAAACACAGAAAGAGAGCAGAAGCTGGGACCCAGGGACATAGTATGTGTCATTGAGTCATTCACTGCAAATGAAGGACTTGACAGATATTCTTCATCACAAGTGAATCTCTCTCTCTCTCTCTCTCTCTCTCTCTCTCTCTCTCTCTCTCTCTCTCTCTCTCTCTCTCTCTCTCTCTCTCTCTCTCTCTCTCTTTCTCTCTCTCTCTCTCTCAAACACAAACAGTCAAACAGAAAAACAAGTTGTACAGTTTTGGGTGAACCACAGGTTGCCAAGTTTGTAAAGATGAATGTTTCCATCCATCCATCCATCCATCCATCCATCCATCCATCCATCCATTATCCAAGCCACTTATCCCATGGGTCGCGGGATGCTGGAGCCTATTATCCCAGCAGTCATCCGGCAGCAGGCGGGGAGGCACCCTGGACAGGCTGCCAGACCATCACAGACAACCCCCCCCACACACACACACACACCTAGGGACAATTTAGTATGGCTGATTCACCTGACCTGGCTGTCTTTGGACTGCAGGAGGAAACCGGAGCACCCGGAGGAAAGCCACGCAGACGTGGGGAGCACATGCAAACTCCACACAGAGTTCGACCCCAGGGTCTTCTTGCTGTGAGGCGACCACACTATGCAACTTTTTGTGCAGCTCCTGCCCTGCACTGACAGCATGGCAGCTAATCTAGCATCAAACTGGAATCTGTTCTTATTGTTTCTCACATCTGGCCAGGTATGTCTCATATGTTGTATTTTGGGTATTTACAGGATATTGTCATGGGTAGTTGAGAGCCCATTGAGCATGACATATCCCTCCAGTCTTTCTGGCAGTTCCACTTAAAGCCCCGGGGAAGCCTCCTTTCCATGCACTGGAAATACTCTGTGCACTCAGGGCAACTGGTAAATCACCTCATAGGAGGAATCACAGATAACATGTGCGTGATGGGAACGTTTGTGTCTTTAATGTTGCTGCCCTCACGTCAACAGCATTGAGTTTTCTGTGTGTAGATGTGAGCTTTGTTGTCATTTTAGATGATTTGGAGTTGTACGACTGCTGTTGAGTTTTGGCTGGGTTGTAGTGTTTTTCTGCCATCATGCCTGTCGTCAAGCATTTTATCACCCTCATTTTTCATCGAGAGTTTAGAAAGACTGTGGCTCGAGGATGTTGCTGAGACCTCCGGTTTAAAGTCTGAGGGCATACTTCTTAATGAACCGGGAATGAAGGAATGAAGACATGTTTACTGCAAATGTGTGTTTTGTGTATTAATGCAATGCAAGGCTTATGCCCACTTTATAGATGGCAGACATTTTCTTGCCACATCGAGATAGTACAAATTCAAATGGTTGTCATGTCCTCATGATATATATATAAGAGAGAGAGAGAGAGAGAGAGAGAGAGAGAGAGAGAGAGAGAGAGAGAGAGAGAGAGAGAGAGGTTTATTTGATAGTTCTTGGCTCCAGGCAAAGTAAGGGGGGACCCTAAAGGAAATCTTGCCTAGGGCCCCCTGTTGTCTAGAGCTGGGTCTGCATATAAGGTGACTGCCCCCTCAAATAAGCAGACAGGAATCTGGGATATCTGGAAAAATGAAAACGGGATTTCTTTCCACCCTTCACCTCCACCCCTAAGTAAAGGCATGTTACACATGTGCTTGCTCACCGTGAGTGTATTTTTCTATGAAATAACACAATGTCAATCCCATGAAGGCAAAAGGCATTGCTGTTGTAATTCACAGTCAGTGTTAGATAGTGCTAATACCCTTAATCCCTTTCCCAGTGAGGCACATTTATGACAGAGCTACACGGCAGCCAGTGGCAGGGAATATATATGATTAAAAAAAAGTGGCTACCTTCAGAGATGCAGTGTATCGGTAGCCAGTTATATCATGACCACAAAAAATGCTCTCTTTCAAATGATAATGCAAACAAAATCTATGCCTAGGATATCTTGACGCATGCTCACGATGGCGGCGGTGTGCCTATTAACTAGAGTTTGGATGGCCATGTGTACATCTATGTTAGAGGGAACGGCCATCCCTGAATTGAGGACGGGGGTGCTAAGAGTATATCTGTCACCATCTTACAGTGCTGTGACTGGAACTATTCCCCAATCCTCTGTGAATAGTACATGACCAATGGTCACACCCATATTTGCATATGAAACTGGTCGTTGGTTTCGGTTGCTAGGCATTGTATTGCACTGTGTTGTTTATAAGGGCGGGGATACCTGCAGCCAGTTTAGACTGAAGATCCAGATGAACTGATTCAACCTTCTTTGACTATGCTTAGGATGGACAGCTGATAATGTCTTTATGCATGCTCAATAATCCAGATAAGAAAATCAAAGAAAGTTGAATCAGTTCAACGTTTATGTACGGAACATTTTCATCACTCAGATGCTGCGCCAGAAGCTGGTCCACCCCAAGGATCGGGTCCCCCGGCACAAACAGAGCAATATAGTGTATGCTGTTAAGTGCCAGGAGGATTGATGTGACTTGTACATTGGGGAAACTAAACAGACACTGGCCAAGAGGATAGCACAACACAGAAGAGCTAACTCGTCAGGCCAGGACTCCACAGTCTGCACCCTTCTACACCCATCTACAGGCCAGTGGCCACTCTTTCAGGGATAAGGATGGGCACATCCTTGATAGGGAGGAACGCTGGTTTGAACAGGGAGTCAAAGAGGCCATCTATGTGAAGAGGGACAACCATCCCTGAACCATGTGGGTGTGTGTGTGGGGGGGGGGGGTCGTTATTCAGCTGTATTGTTTATAAGGGTGGGGACACCTGCAGCCAGTTGAGACTGAAGAGGTCACTTAGATGAGTGATGGGACGTTTCTGTCAATAAACGTTGTGTCCAGATGAACTGATTCAACCTTCTTTGCCAGCTGGTAATATTTCAAAATGTAAAGTGCATAAACAGTGACAGTGTTTGCCTTGTCCTCAAGAAGACATGCATGCTAGGGTTAATACCCCTGTTTGTGCCCCTGACCAAGGCAATGGAAAGAAGGACTGGAGTTGGTCCCCAGGAGCTGCAGTTGCCCACTGCTCCTATACAACAGGATGGTTAAATGCAGAAAACAAATTTCACTGTAACCTACAATTTTATTGCAGCCTACAATGACAACGTAAAGCGGTTTTCTCCATATTTCTTACCTTTTACATCTTTCTCATTCTATGATAGTCAATTCAAGTCAAGTGAAACTGTATTTAAACAGCACATTTCATACAAAGGGCAGCACAATATGATTCACATAAAGTGACAATACAATTGAAACACAATCATAAATGTGTAAATGTAGAAAAAAAAACATGCACAACGGGTGTTAGTGCAGCTATACAGGAATCGGAGGAGAATATACAAATATCCAAATGTACAAATCATACACACACACACACACACACACACACCAAGAACTTAGCCATAGGCTGTAGTGAAAAGTGAGGTTTTTAACCTGCTTTTAAAGGTGTTCAGTGTGGGGGCCTCTCTCAGGTCCTCAGACAGGCCGTTCCATCTACATGGGGTGTAAATACAAAAGGCAGCTTCCCCCGCTTTAGAGTAAATATGAGGGGTGGTTGAAAGACCACGGCCTCTGGACCTGAGAGTTCTTGCTGGGTTGTATCTCATTACCATGTCTTTTGTATGCTGAGGTGCAAGTCCATTTACAGCTTTGTATTCAAGCAGCAGAATTTTAATTTTAATTCTAGATTTGACCCAATGCGGAGATCTAAGAACAGGTGCAATGTGTCCATACTTTTTAGCTCCGGGGAGAACACACGCAGCCGCATTTTGAATTAACTGTTGTTGCCGCACAACTGATTTGGGGAGGCCGGGGAATAGTCCATTACAGTAGTCTAGTCTGCTTGTTATAAATGCATGGCTTTATTTCTCACAGTCTGGTTTTGATAGAAACCCCCTTAGTTTTGAAATGGATGATCGCGTGAGATGATTGATATAGCTCTTAAAATGTAGATCGCCCTGTGTGGTTACACCCAGATTTCTAGCTTCGCTTTTGCACTCCAGAGACGGAGAGCTGAGATGAGCCGCAATTCTGTCTCTGACTCTTTGCACCAAAAATGGGTATTTATGTTTTGTCTTTGTTCCTCTGACATCCATAGATGTTATCATCAGTCCCCTGAGTTAGTTAATGTATGGGTTCTAGGTCATCAGGAGATAAGGATGTGTACAGTTATGAACCATCTACATAATTATGGTAATTTATTTTGTGTTTCTGTATAACATGTGCAAGTGGCAGCACATAGAAATGAAGTAGTAATGGTCCAAGAACTGCCTGTGCTTTAGGTAGCAACCCATTTTTTTTAAGCTCTCTAGTAAAATATCACGGTCAACAGTGTCAAAGGCGGCGCTGAGATCCACAAGATCTCAAGATCGGCACAAGAACAGAATCATTTATTCGAATGTGTGTTCATATGCAGATCATTCACAGATAAGTGCTGTTTCTATGCTATGGTGAGATTGAAAATCTGATTGGTAAATGGCTAGAATGTTTTTTGATGTCACTAAGATGAGAATTATCTTTTTTTTCAAGTATTTTACTGAGGAATTGAATATGGGCCTACAGTTGGCAATAGCTGCATGGCATCAAGGTTGCTCTTCTCCAGAAGTGGTTTAATGACAGCTGTTTTAAGTTGTGTAAGTGTTGTTTAAGTGTGTTTTAAGTGACCCTGAGTAAGGATAAGTGGTTTGGCTAATGGCTGGATGGATGATCGGAAGTTTTAAGTGCTGCAGGATATATACCTGCCTGAAGAGAGCAGTTAATAATTTCTAAGACATCATGCACTAAGCAATTAAAAACAGTTTTGAAAAAAGGTGGTAGGGAGAGCATCCAAGCAGCAGGTGGACGACCTGAGCTGCCCAACAATATTGGCTGGTTTTTTTAATATCTAAAGGGTCAAAGTGAGACATGGCACCGGTGATATTCCTGGAGAACTATAGGGTAGGCTCATTACTGGATCTTGAGACACTAATGTTCTGTCTAATGGCACTTTTTTTTTCTTCATTGAAGAACATAGTGAATTGCTCACATTTTTCAGTGGACAGCATCTCTGATGGATTTTTAAAAAAAAATGTTATTGCTTTATTGATCGCTGTGGAGAAATTCTTCCTCTGCATTTAACCCTTCCTAGCTGTGTAGCTAGTAGCAGTGGGCAGCCGCCGTGCAGCGCTCGGGGACCAACTCCAGTTCGTCTTGCCATGCCTCGGTCAGGGGCACAGACAGGAGTATTAACCCTAACATGCATGTCTTTTTGATGGTGGGGGAAACCGGAGCACCCGGAGAAAACCCACCGCAGACACGGGGAGAACATGCAAACTCCATTCAGGGCATGCAAACTCCATCTCAGGTTTGGAGATGGTGGATTAATAAGTCGATCAACAGTAAAGAATATTTACTATTGTTAATATTTTCACTAATGATTTTAGAGAGGAAAGGCTGTCTGGCCTGTTTAATGTCTTTGCTGTACTTGTTCAGTCTATCCCTGTAAATGTCATGGTGAACCTGAAGTTTAGTCTTTCTCCAATTTGACACCTAACAACCTAACAAGCCATGAATGATGATAACTCATTCACAGTTTTCCTAAAGGTTTCAATTGCGCTATTGTCAATTATACCTTTGTTTTGTTTTGTTTTGTTTTTTTGTTTGTTTGTTTTTTTAGAGTGCTCTTTTGTTGTACAGGAAAAGCAGACACATCAAAAATATACAACAGTGATCTGAAATAGCAACATCCATGACACAGAGAACAGTAATATTAAGTCCTTTTGTCATGACTAAGTCCAGAGTATGCCCTTATTGAGGATGGGTTCAGAAACATGCTGAATGAAAGCAAATGCCACCAGTAAGCTAATTAGGTCACTAGCATTAGGGTCTGTTTGATTGTCAACGTGAAAATTAAAATCACCTGAGATAATTAAACAGTCGTAGTCAGTGGAAACCTTGGGCAGTAGCTCAGAAAATTCCTCAAGAAAGCC
Organism: Lampris incognitus; assembly: GCF_029633865.1. NCBI lineage: Eukaryota > Metazoa > Chordata > Actinopteri > Lampriformes > Lampridae > Lampris > Lampris incognitus. Next base: position 13,228,143 of record NC_079222.1, on the reverse strand, counting down.
ATATTTAGATTTTGGTGGCCAAAAGTAATTATTAAAATTTGATAATTTGTTTGATAATAACGGCTAACAATAATAATAGTAATGATAATAATAATAATAACTTCATTTATATAGCGCTTTTCGTAAAATTCTTACAAAGTGCTTGGACAACATAATATCTACTATCACTTTCAGCTGTTCCCGTTCGGGGTCGCCACAGCGGGTCATCCGTTTCCATTTCATCCTGTCCTCTGCATCTTCCTCTGTCAACATAACCATAATATGTCAACATAATATGTTGGACATCCTAATATAGAGAATAAGAATAGTACAGTGGATATAAAAAGGAGCTGGTGGAGCAGTGCCAGAGGAGTGGCTGGAAGGCACATTTTGAGCCCATTGAAGTGGGGTGTAGAGGCTTTTCTGGCCATTCACTGTGCAAGCTCTACACTCTACTTGGTATCACTGGGCCTGCTAAAAGGAAATCCATCAAATCTTCCATGGAGGCTGCAGAGAGGGCCTCCAGATGGCTTTGGATCAGAAGAAGTAATCTGCAGGCCAATGTTTCTGGGACACAAGCTAGGGCCTGATCAACCCTGGCTGAGTCGCCTGAGTTGAGGGTGTATGATGTTGAATGCCTTAGTAGTGCAGCACTGGATGGGAGGAGTAAAATACTCCAGCTCCCTATCATCAGCCAAGACAAAGAGTTCAAGGTTTCTCACACAAGAGAGGAACTGCTGTATTGGGACTCCAAGGACTCTAGAGTGACATTATAGTGCAGGCAGGCAGGAAGTGGAGAGCCCAGGAAGGCCAGGAGATAGCAAAGTCTTGGCTGAGACACAAGGCTTTGGTTGGCACAGTGGCGACTGTACAGGCATAGCTGGGAGCCATCCCACAACCTTGCTATGATAAGGCCCATGGCAAGGACAAATGCCGTCTAGTCCTGGAGGAGGTGTGGGTAGGTGTCGAGGAGGAGATGATCAACAGAATGGTGGGCATGCAGCAGCAGGGAGCATGGACAAGGTGGGAGGGTGCGCTGGAGAGGAAAATATCCTAGGCTGATATCTGGCAGGCAAAACCACAGCGGGTCAAGTTCATGGCACAAGCTGTGTATGATGTTCTGCCTAGCCCAGCAAATCTCCATCTCTGGGGCAAGGTTGATTCTCCATCATGTCCTCTATGCCCTGGAAAAGAGTCCCTTGAGTACATCCTCAGCAGCTGCCCATCAGCCCTGGGGGAGGGGTGTTACCACTAGTGACATGACCAGTCACTGAAGGCAGTTGCAGAGGCCATCTCCAAAGTTGTGACCAACAACAAGCAAGCCCATGGACGGAGGAACATTCCCTTTGTCGGGGCTGATGAGTAGCCTCAGTCACAGCCCTGATCAGCAGCCGGTATCCTTACCTCTGCTTCAGACTGGGAGCTGTGAGTTGACTTGGAGGGGTGGGGGTGGGGGGGGCAGCTCAGGTTCCCAGACCACATTACGACAACTTTGTTGAGGCCAGACATGGTGCTATCATCAGCCTCTTCAAAACAGGTGCTCCTTATAGAGCTAACGGCTCCCTGGGAGGAACAGATGAAGGAGGCAAATGAGTGGAAGCGGTTCAAGTACCAGGAGCTGGTGGATCAGTGCCAGAGGAGAGGCTGGAAGGCATGTTTTGAGCCCATTGAAGTGGGGTATAGAGACTTTGCTGGCTGCTCACTGTGCAAGCGCTACACTCTCCTTGACATCACTGCAGCTTTTAAAAGGACAGCCATCAAGTCTCCCATGGAGGCTGCAGAGAGGGCCTCCAGATGGCTTTGGATCAGAAGGAGTGATCTGTGGGCCAATGTTTCTTGACACAAGCCAGGGTCTGATCAACCCTGGCTGGGTTGCCCGAGAGAGGGCATATGATGTTGAAAGACCCGAAACACCCAAGGACCTCAGGAAACATCTCTAATGATGTGTCCCAGTGCATACTAGAATGTATCTTCAAGTCAAAAGTCTACACACCCCTGTTAAAATTGTAGGTTTTTTTTATGTAAAAAGATGAAACCAAGATAAATCATGTCAGAATTTATTCCCTTTTTTCTGAAATTGCAACCTATAAAAATAAATTGAAAAACAATCAGAAACATTTTAGGGTTAAAAAAAAGTAAATTACAAAACTTACAATAAGCTGGTTGCATAAGTGTGCACACCCTTTCATAATTGGGGATGTGGCTGTGTTCATAATTAGCCAATCACACTCAAACACATGTGAAATAGTTGTTAGTATATGTCTGCCATATATAGTGACTGTGGTTAACCCGGTATAAAGTTCAGTTGTTCCTGTACAAAGCAAGAACAGGATCTCATTGTTGCAAAGTATCAATCAGAAGAGGGCTTGAAAATAATTTCCAAGGCATTAGATTTACCATGGAACACAGTGAAGACAATCATCACCAAGTGGAGACAATATGACACAACAGTGATGTTACCAAGAAAGGACGTCCCTCCAAAATTGATGAGAAACAAGAAGAAAACAGGTCAGGGAGGCAACTAAGAGGCCTACGGCAATGTCAAAAGAGCTGTAGGAATTTCTGGCAAGTACTGGTTATCTCTATATGTGACAACAATCTCGTATTCTTCATATGTCTGGGTTATGGCTTAGGTTGGCAAAACTAGAGCCTTTTCACACAAAAGAACTATCCAAGCCTGGCTAAATTTTACAAAAAGATGCATCCAGTCTCTCAAAATCATGTGCAAAAATGTGTTGCGGTCTGATGAGACCAAGGTTGAACTTGTTGGCCATAATTCCGAAAGGTATGTTTGGTGCAAAAACAAAACAGCACATCACCAGAAGAACACCATACCCACGCTGAAGCATGCTGGTGGCAGCATCCGTCTTTGGGACAGCTTTTCTTCAGCCTGAACTGAGGCTTTAGTCAAGGTGGCACGAATCATGAAATACCAGTCAATTTTGGCACAAAGCCTTCAGGCCTCTGCTGGAATTCTGAAGATGAAGAGGAATTTCACCTTTCAGCACGACAACGACCTTCACAAAAAGAAGATCAACATTTTGGACTGGCCCAGCTAGAGCCCAGACCTGAATCCAATTGATCCACATGAGATGCCCTTGCAATTTGATGAAGCTAGAAAGTTTTTGCAAGGAATAGTGGGAAAATTGCCAAGTCAGTATGTGACAAGCTGGTAGACTCTTACCCAACAAGACTGAGTTCTGTAATAAAATCGAAAAAGCTTAAACAAAGTATTAGTTTAGGGGTGTGCATACTTATGGAACTAGGTTATTATAAGTTTTTAAATTTTTTTTCTTTCAAAGGTTTCAATTTGTTTTTCACTTTATTTTATAGGTTGCAATTTAGAAAAAAAATAAAGTGGAAAAGTTCTGACATGACTTATCTTGGTTTCCTTTTTTGTGCATCACAGAAACCTACCATTTTACCAGGGACGCGTAAACATTTTTATATCCAATGTATGTGCACATATACATATTACACATATAAACAAATAAGTATGTTTGGAAAGCTATCTCTGGAGCTATTCTGCATAGCTGGTCTTTGATGGTAATCACCTCCTTTGCAATTTTCTGCAGTACATACTCATTCTTCAGGGATGTGTGACAAGGCCTGTATAACAAGTGGGTAGATGGGCTGAATCATGAGGAACTATTTTACTGTCCAAGAAAAAATCACATAAGAAAAATGCAGGATACAACAGCAGACCAAATCGGAAAGTAACAAGTCCAATGTTCATCTCTGATATTAAACCTAATGAGAGTAATATTTGGTAGATTTAGGTGAAATTTTGAGTAGTATTATTTTGAGAGTAACAGAGTCAAAAAAGAAGAGATACAGGTAGTAATTATAAGCGATAGAGATCATCATCATCATCATCATTATCATCATCATCATCATCATCATCATCGGCAGTAACTCAGGGTCGAGTATGACTGTCCTCCTTCTAGGTCCTTGTGGGTAACCTTGTGGGAGGACGCCTACACATGACTGCTATTTACATGGAGAGGTTGATGCTCCTGTAGCCACCACATGGTCCTTGGCAGGGGGTGGCCAGAGTCCAATGGCATGGAGAACAGGTGATTGGGAACCACCCTATGTTGCAGCCTTCATTTGCCTTCACTGGCATTGTGAGCCGGGGACACCTTCCGCCAGTTCCACCATTGAGGTCTTTGTTGGATCGTGCTTTGTCTGGAACCTCCCCCTTAACATATCCGCCTTAGGTGACCCTACCAGGAGCCAAGCCCTGGACGGCATAGCTCTTGGGATCATTGGTACATGCAAGCTTCTCCACCACGACAAGGTGGCGATCCAGGAGAAGAAAAGGCAAAAGAAAAGCGATAGAGATATTGATTCATTTGCCACCCTCTACAAACTTCTTGCAAGCAAACTAATGACAGGATGGTGCCATATGCTCCAACATAGATTAGCTTGACTGGCTAACAGCTGAATGTGGATATGATTAGACATTTACATATAGCATGATCACTGTAATTGTGCAACTATGGGAGGCTTTTATGCTTTACAATTCTCTCTGAGATTAACTTAATGAACTGAATTAAATCTCAGACAGGATTGTGTGAAGACTGGGCAAGGCTGAGTGGCTGAATGTGTGTGACAATCTATCTGGTCTGCAGGTCTAAGAGGATCCCAAGCATGAGAGGGATAGTACTTAAAAGCTCCTCTCTTTCGTAATTTGATTTAACAAAACGGTGAAATGTAAAGGGCATACAGACCATTCAAAAAACCTGACTCAGGATAGTGTTGTATTTAATTTGACGTAATTGCCTATGAATCCTTTGACACGCCTCAATATGTTTTAGTGTTATGTGGTTACAACAATAATATGTCTACATCTTAATATAGATTTTTCAGGCAAGTAAAATAAGATAAAAATGGCGATATAATCAGAGACCACCTAAAACATATTGGTCCCATCTGTTTTTTTACATGAGAGTCATATTAAGGTTCTTTTTATGATTTTTTTATGTTGCTCTTCTCCAAAGATCAATAGTCTTTTTATGATTCACGTATACTCATGCTGAAATGTGAGTCTTTGGCTGCATAGACTGCATAGAAAGTCAATGGACTATGCATGGCTGCATTTGGTTCAATGCTTCTGAATGTGAATATGCTTGAATCAAAGGTTATAAACATATACATCATCAAACGGATCCTTTTCTCATCTCTCGAATGGGAGAAGCTTTATACCATTGAAGAAACATGATTCTCACGGACTGGGATCTCGAGGCAACATGATGTAGGCCCAAGTTCCCAGTCACAGCCCTCTTGCATGTTGTTCCTCCTGTGTTTTTCATTTAATTTTGTTGTTTAAACAAATCAGTTAATTCATTCCCTGTTCAGCTATGCTGTTGACTTGTTTTCAAATAAAGTACAGAGGTCTATCACTATACGTCTTCACCAGGGCGTTGTAATGCATCACACATACTTACTTTACATACTACATTCATCCTCTCTGGCACGCGGGCTATTCTCTCCAGTTATATCGAGATTAAATCAGGCATTTATTTCACTCCCACTGCATATCATGATCAAGGGAGGAGGACGGTGGATAGTGAAACAGAGCAGCGTTAGCTTGCAGGCTCGCCTATTATGTGCAGTGACCCAACGAAAGCCCAAAGGCATAGCTTTATAGCACTGTTGTTGTGCTTATACCAGATACCAGCTTTGGTTGAATACAAATTCATTAAGAAGTCACTTAGGTCTTTCTCACTGCAAATACATACATACATACATACATACATACATACATACATACATACATACACACACACACACACACACACACATACATACATACATACATACATACATACATACATACATACATACATACATACATACATACATACATACATACATACATAAATGAATAAATATGTCTGGGGTGATTTACAATAAATGAATAGCTGAAGCAGAGACCGTGGGACCCCAGCACCTCTGTAGGGAGTATGGGTTCCTGTATGTACCTACATGCTCTGTTAGGACAATATGAATTGACCAAAATGTTGCTTTTGTGAAACTATTGGTGTTCCATTGAAACCACAACTGAATGAATTTGATTAAATAATAAAAATAGTGACTATTACAGATTTCTTCAGATACGCCGTCACATTAACGGCTTTATGTTAGAAAGTCAAAAGGCATTTGAAAGCAATTTATTGAAAGTTTTTGTTAGTGCCTATAGGATGGATTCAGGGCTTAAAATAAGCTCTTGGCTATACGGGGGACTTAAGGAGATTAAGATAGCAAGTACCACCTACATAAAACAAAAAATGGGAAAGGGAAACTAACTGCTCCCTTCCAGAGGAAGTTTGGACGAAGTATTGTGAACCTCAATGGAGGATAAGAAGCTCACCCTCATGGAGAGTGTTCGGCTGAAAGAGTCTTAGTAGATATTTTATCACACCTGTTCAGACGCCTCACCACCCAGGCTCTTCCAGCAGCTGGAGAAAACCTAGCTCCCAGGAAGCCAGTCACTGCCACTTGTTCTGGGCCGGCCCAAAAGTAAATACCTGTTGGCGTAAGATTTATATAGAATTAGTGACGATATTTTGGGACAAAAATTACTTTTAATTGTGATGAACTCCTCTTTGGTCTATTACATGCAACACCCACAAACATTAATACAAGTTATTTATTTGGAATATTGAGTGTAGCTGCTAGAAAAGAAGTCACAAAGAAATGGTTTAAACCAGACACCCCATCTATAGAGGACTGGTCTGGTATAATTTATAAAAGTTTTGTGATCGAAATAATCACCTTCTCCACGAGGCTTCAGGAAACTAAATTTGAGGAAATTTGGGAGAAGTGGATATGGTATATTTCCCCCAAACATCATTCTTTTGTTTAAATTTGTTTATGTAAGTATGGTTGCACTTTTCCTTTCCTTTTTTCTTTTATCTCAAATGAAAAAAAAAACATCCTGTGTTCTATTTTTGTGTTCCATAATACAAAAAAAGAATTAAATAAAATGCGGTGGGATCAGGAATGAAAATAGTAACGATTGCCTTCCTTCAGTTGGTCCCTTTCAGTGACGTCAACAACACTCCTAATATGTGGCTCAGTAAAACTAAAACATCAGATGAGCAATGTTATAGTGGAAGAAATGTGAGTAAGAGCACTCCTTTCCCACTCGGTGAAGAGTATAAAAAAGGAAGCACTCTAGGGTAAGAAATATTATTTATCACATGTGTGTGATGGCGGAAAAAGTAAATGAATAAAGACAAGGGCATAAGGAACTATCGTGTTCATGTTAAGATAGTTTTTCTTTTCTTTTCCCTGTTGACCCCCATGCCTCCACAGCCAAATGCCAATACAGGTAGTTGTACAGTCGGGTCTAGGGTCACCGGAGTTCATGGGTAAAGCAATGGTGGGGATCTTAGTCTATCTGCGTGTGACTGATCCCAGGTCAGAAGAGTTTAAGGGCCGGACAGCAGCAAAGGCACATCACAGGTGTGATCAAAAGGTGTTTTCAGCTGTCTGCGGAGGAAAAGCAAGAACATCCAGCCCTCTGATCTGCCAGATCAATGGCAACACGCTTCATTTTCAACATGAAATGGGCTGAAATATTAAAGAGAGGCAACGGAAAACATGAGAGAAGGAGCACCGAATGGGGTCAGAGATGAGTAGAGGGGTTGAGGATGGAGTGGAAGGGGAGATAAGAAAGGGAATAAAGTGCTAGCAAGTTTTTTTTTTTAGACTCAAGTGTCAGAGGAGTAGACTGGGGAGAGTGATGGGAAAGTCAAGCATACATATAGCTGATGTTAAAGACCACATTTAATGGACCTGATTCAAGTGGTGAAAAATGAGATGGGGGGGGGGGTAAGGAGAAAATAGGCAAACAGAAAAAAAAAGACTGGTGTAGACCTCACAGAAAGTTGAATCAGTTCATGTGGACACAACATTTATTGGGGGAAATACTTCATCACTCATCTGAGGGACTTCTTCAGTGTCAACTGACTGCAGGTATGTGACTGACTGCAGGTATGTGACTGACTGCAGGTATCCCCGCCCTTATAAGCAGTACAGCTGCATAACGGCTGGACCAACGACCGGCTTCATGTGCAAATATGTTGGTTCTGCCGTCACGCAACTGTGCAGCTTGTAAGAGTGGGATACCTGCAGTCAGCTGAGACTGAAGAAGTCCCTCAGATAAGTGATGGGACCCTCCTCCCGATAAATGTTGTGTCCGGATGAACTGGTTCAATTCTCTGTGAGTTCCTTACCTGGATTATTGAGCATGCATCAAGACACCGGTGCAGACAGACATCTTATTTAAGAGGCTGCTGAATCATGTAAATATGCCCCCGGTACAAATTCACTCAAAAGTCCTTAAAGAGGAGGAGGAGAAGGAGGGGAGGGCTGCAGAGGAACCAACTCAGAGTGGTTCTTGTCGGATAACTGCGAGTAAGAGTTTCAGTTTAAAGCAGCTGCAGTATTAATGACGCACCATCTCAAAATATAGTTACACCCTTAGCATCTTAAAGTCTTACACACGACTTACCATCGGCTTTTACAAGTGTGCAGGGAGCTGGTAGATGGTCTCACTCTCTAGAAGGCTTCAAGGTATAAGCATTTCATTTCTCTCCGCCTTGGAGATGTTTAAAACATTTACAGGACCTGTATTTTATTCAGTGAGGAAAAAAGAGCAGGCTGTAATGGTGCATTTCAACGTGAAATGCCTGCCTTAATCACACAAAAATCCCAAGACGTTTGCTGTACGATTGTATGCTGTGATATCAGTAATATTGGGCATCATATGTGTTTGTTCTGTGCGTCTCCACTTTATGAATCTTGCTGCAACTATCATGCTAATTAGTTAAAGCTGCATAAGGGAATTTCTTTATGGTAAATTATAACCATTTAATTGGTATTAGTGGTGAAAATATCCCCCAAGCCCCAGTTTGTTTGTGTGTGTGTGTGTGTGGGTGGGGTGGGTTGGGTGGGGGTTGTTGCATGGATTTGCAGATTTGCATAATTGTTGATGTGTTGCTGATCATGTCCCTTGCTTTTCAGCAAAATCTTTACTGGTGCACCAGAAGTGACTATTTTAAGCATTTATAAACAAAGCTTCATCCAATGTGTATGTTATACTTACACTGCTGTGGAAGTTGGGAGAAAGCAGAGGCGAACAGCTTCCCTCTTTGACCACACGAAAGCGTGTCATTTATTTCCTCTTATTCACAACCCCGCCCAACAACATGGCGCTGCGTAACCATGGCTACGTAACTGCCTAGTTACCGCTCCCTGTCTCCGCGTTGTGTACGAGTGAGGGTGGGATGGGGCGGGTGGTTGACCGGCGGATTGGTGCAGCATCAGCAGTAATGCGGACGCCTTCCGGCTCAGCTCCCTCTTCATTTACCAGTCAGTCTTCATTCAGTTAAATTCAGTTTACCGATTCAGTTAATACGTTTTCAATTCATAGGTTTTAAATTCAATTTTGGTGAATTCAAATTCAATTTTAAATTACATTTTTTTAGAAAATCGTAAATTCAATTCAATTTACCAGTCACTCTTCGTTCCAACCCTCACCTATGGTCACGAGCTTTGGGTGGTGACTGACAGGGTGAGATAGCGGATACAAGCGGCTGAAATGAGTTTCCTCCGTAGGGTGTCTGGGCTCGGCCTTAGAGATAGGGTGAGGAGCTCGGACATCCGGATGGAGCTCAGAGTAGAGTCGCAGCTCCTTCGCGTCTAAAGGAGCCAGTTGAGGTGGCTCGGGCATCTGATCAGGATGCCTCCTCCTTTGGAAGGTTTCCGGGCACGGCCGACTGGGAGGAGACCCCGGGGTAGACCCACAACTCGCTGGAGAGATTACGTGTCCGATCTGGCCTGGGAATGCCTTGGGGTCCCCCAGGAGGAGCTGGAGGGCGTTGCTGGGGAGAGGGGCATCTGGAAGTGCCCTACTTAGCTTGCTGCCACCACGATCCCACCCCGGAGAAGCGGCTGACGATGAATGGATGAATAAATGAATGAATGAACAGTGTTTGAAGCCATGATCCACAATTGTTTTCTTACATCATTCAAGCGACATGAAACAAAACGTTGGGAATCACAGTCAACTAAAACAGCATGCTGCCTCGTTTACCACCATTGGGCGGGAATTCCCTTATGCGGTTTTAAGTGTATTAAACCAATGTATTGTGGCGAATTCGGGGGACAACGCAATCGCAGGAACTGCCGCGGCCGGGAAGCGAACCCGTATCGCCCGCACCGCAGGAGGCATCACTAACCGCTCGACTAAAGGGTTAGACTCGTTAGTCAAGGACCAACGTGTCTACTTATCCATGCACGTTACACTATGATTGTTGATACAGGCAGTTGTGTCTTGAAAAGTGCAAAACGCTCAAATGATGCTCAAGTCCAACTCCATAGAAAAGCCTAGTTTGAGATCTATGTGGCTTCATCACCCTGTAAAAGACAAAAGCAGCGAACATTGGTAACACAATTGAATGGGTTATTAGTATTAATGAAGACTCATTTATGTGAATGATGGCACTGCTCTCACCTAAATGATTACCAAGGAAAATGCAATCAATCACACATGATGGAGAACTTCAGTAATACATCTTGATTGTATAATGGACTGACTGAATTACCAGGTGAATTATAGGTGTCTGTCACAGTATATGTACCATGCACAAGTACCTTATGTGCTGGTTAGACAAAATAGATATTTTCAGTTCATGCACACTCTTGTGCAGAAGGAAAATGGGCACCAGCCGTGTGAATGTCCATGTGAACATTGCGTACGCAAAATACGAAATCACTGAATATTTCTGTTAATATTATAGTTGTTGAGTAGTACCGTTAGCATGAAAAGAGCAGACGGACAACGCAAGGTGTAGTTTCAACTTCCTTTACTCGGAACTCTTCTTCAGGGACATGCACATATCAACACGTACAGTCTGTAGACAACACCACAATAGTGAATTCAGGGGGCAGTTGAGAACCCAGAGTATACAGAGGAAGAGGTTGGCAAAGAAGAAGAAGTGGGATAGTCTGAAAGATGAAGAAAGTAGACAGCAGTACAAGGAGATGCAGCGAAAAGCAAAGAGAGATGAGGCAAAGGCAAAGGAAAAGGCGTATGGTGAGTTGTAATAGAGGTTGGACACTAAGGAAGGAGAAAATGACTTGTACCGATTGGCTAGACAGAGGGGCCGAGCTGGGAAGGAAGTTGGGGTTAAGGTTAAGGGAAGGATTTTGGAAAATGCTGTACGCTTCTTTTCCTCCGTGGGGAGTTGCTGACATTGAGTTAATCATCGCCCCCTGCTGGCACTGCCCCTTCATACACACGTGTACTTTTTACGTCTGAGCGAAGCAAACCGTGACTGACACGTTGGACCGGCGGGTGTATTCCACGCTCTGGCGTGATACTGGGCCGCACCAACTGCACTTGGAAGAGGTATGACTGTAGCAGGTTCGTCCCATTGTACTTTGGCAGCTTGGCTGGTATTCTAGGTGCTGTATCCATGCTGCTCACTAGGGGGCGATTGGCAGCAGCATGGATTATGTACTCCCTGGCACTGGTTCTCCTGACCTCTAGGGGCGATCGACGGCAGCGGGTAGCGTTTTCTCCCCGGCTCTGGTCCTTCTGGCCTCTAGGGGGCAATCGGTGTCAGTGAGTAGCGTTCGCTGCGGGGTACTTTAGCCGTCAGGTTGGGCTGAAAAACTTTTTTTTTTCTGGCGAGCTCCGCCTTTTTGCCATGCCAGGTTTTCCAAGTGCCAACAGGTCTGCTCGATGTGCCACTCCAGTCTCTGGATCGCTCTCTCCATTTTTTAGCTCAATCCCACTTCTGCCACCAATTTGGCGAGTTCGCATGGAGAATGAGAGGCAGAGAGCTCTTTCGGTTGCAACTCCTGTGTCCCATACACCGCACAAGCCCGGGAGAGCTGTTTAATTAAAACACCTCGTCAAAACCGAACAGAACTGATGGGATAAGTGGAGGCATGAGGCAAGGATTTAGTTTGAATGGCAGCTCCTGTGTAGCTCCGAATTCAAACAAACATTAGGAGCTCGGGTGGGTGCGGGAGATACCTTGGGTTATGACGCGCTGCTGTTGTCCAGATTATTGTTCCAAGTTGAAAGATGATGGGTTTGTTGTATCGATGCAGAAATCCAGGTTATTGTTGAACAAAAAACAAAGCCATGACTGTAACCAAAAAGTGTGAAGAAGTGCTGTGTCCCAGCTTAGCGGTAAAAACCGTGTCAGCTCCCCGTCACCCAACCACCAGGTAACAAACACACCTATGCTTTTGTAGTGAGGAGTGCAATCACCCCAGGAAGCCACACCCACACAATACTACCACCTAGTGGTGAACTAAGATACCACATACAGAACCACCAGAATGGCTCTTACACACCGGCCCCATAATTGTGAAACAATTACATAGATAGGGAAAAGAGCCATTCAAGTCACCCAAATCCACCTACATTCCCACACACAATCTAAGTGCATACTAACAAACATACAAGCATGCACCCCAACAGGCACACAAGAGTCTTTGTCTTCTTTCTTGACAATCTTGACTCATCCTTCTTGAACCAAGCCCTTATACTGCCTCTTGCAGCAGAAAGAGCTTGGAGATGGGCCTCTCCAGCAGCCCGGTCTTTGTCCTCAGCTGTACAGCACGTACGTATCCATCCTTATCGGGATAAGTCTTCATTACCTTCCCAAGGATCCAGGATCCACGCGGATCGCTTTGGTCCATGACGACGACAATGTCTCCTACAGTAAAACTTCTCCGAGACTGCCTCCATTTTTGTCGCTCGTGCAGTAACGGCAAGTACTCTCTCGTCCACCTCTTCCAGAACAGATCCGATAGATACTGTACTTGTCTCCACCGTTTCCTGATGTACAGGTCACTCTCCTGAAACATTCCGGGAGCGAGAAGGGGTTTTCCTTTGAGCAAAAGAATGTGATTTGGCGTGAGGGCCTCCAGGTCACTGACTTCATCGGACACTTTGGTTATGGGGCGGTCGTTGAGAATAGCCTCCACCTCACACATGACAGTATGAAGGCCTTCGTCATCAAGGGACTGTTGGCGAAGGACTGAGAACAATACCTTTCTGACCATTCTGATGAGTCGCTCCCACACCCCGCCGTGATGGGATGCGGCGGGGGTGTTGAACGTCCATTCAATTCCTTTTGGGAGGAGAGCGCCCTGAATCTGTGTGTGGTCTATGGCAGCTAACGCCTCTCTTAACTCTCTCTCTGCACCAACAAAATTTGTCCCGTTGTCGGATCTCAGATGACAAACTTGGCCTCTGCGACACAATAACCTCCTTATGGCATTAATGCAGGAGTCGGTGGTGAGGGAGTAAGCAATCTCCAGATGTACGGCCCTGCTGGCCATACAGGTAAAAATGACTCCGTACCTCTTGACCATGGCACGTCCTCTCCTGACCTCAATAGGTCCGAAGTAGTCCACTCCTGCGTTTGTGAAAGCAGGCAAGTCTGGACTAATCCTCTCTTTTGGCAAGTCTGCCATCTTCTGTTCACTTGCCTGTCCTTGATACCGTCGGCAGCTTACACAGTCGGATATCACCTTCCGACAGGCAGAGTTGGCATTTGTGATCCAATACTTTCGGCGCGAGGATGAAAGCATATGGTTCCTTCCTGCGTGTCCAAGTTGACAGTGAATGTATCTCAAAATGAGACTGGATATATGCTGAGACTTGGAGAGTAATACCGGATGTTTCAGCTCTTCAGGTAAGGCAGCTCGACCGAGCCTTCCTCCCACTCTCAACAATCCGTCGTCCTCATCCAACACAGGATCCAGCTTGTAGATCGGACTGGTTTTCTTTACTCCTGAAGCACCATCTTGCAGCATTGAGAGCTCTTCACCAAATGATGCTTGCTGACTGAAGCTGATGATGTCATGTTCTGCTCTTTTCAGGTCAGTTACAGTGAGCGGCTGACCATGGATAGAGCTCCTGACCTTCTTCATCTCCTCTTCTTCCTTTTCTGGCGCAGGTGAGCCAGTAGCAGCCAGGTAAGCACCCACTTCTTTCCTCTTCCTCCGTAGCTCCTGCAACACCCCTTTGAACCTGAGAAACCAAGCGACTGAGATCTTGAGCTTGGTCCACTCAGAAAAGTAATTCATGAGCTTGGATGTTGGATCCTCAGACTGCGTGATGACTGCATTCGCCATCAGCTCTCTTTTGACTTCTGGATCATCAGAGGCTATGGGCTGCAGATCAAAAGGCTTTGGCCATTCCTCCGCCGCCTTTGGAGAAAGCCTGGGCCTTCAATCCATCTCCTACAAGCCAAGAAGTTGTCCACATCCATTCCTCTTGAGGCTTCATCAGCAGGGTTGTCCTTTGAGGTTACGTACCTCCACTGACCAACCTTTGTTCCTTCCCTGATCGAAGCCACTCGGTTTGCCACAAACGTGTGGAATCGTTTTGTCTCATTTATGATGTACTTGAGGACTGTCTGACTGTCACTCCAGAAACATGAGTCCTCCAGCTGAAGTGAGAGTTCCTTTCTCAGCATCTTGTCCACCTTTACAGCCAGCACAGCGGCAGTAAGTTCCAGGCGAGGAATAGTAGTTTGTTTTAAGGGTGCAACTCTGGCTTTTCCCAGCATGAAGGCAAGATGCACTTGGTTGTCCTGGTTCCTCATCCTTAGGTAGGAGACTGTGCCATAGCCATGGTCACTTGCATCCGCAAAATGATGTAGCTGCGCGTGTACCGGTCCTCTGAAGTCTTTCGGTCTAATACAGCGGTCCACCTTCAGCTCCACCACCTTATCCAAGTCCAGCAGCCACGCCTTCCATTGCTGCGAGAATGTCTGGGGTATAGGGTCATCCCAGGACATGTTCCTTCGACACATTTCTTGCAGCAGCAGCTTTGGCAGCAAGGTGAATGGTGACAAGAATCCCAGTGGGTCATATATGGAACTTACCACTGAAAGTATGCCACGTCTTGTATGTGGTCGCCTTTCCACTGCAGGTTTAAACATGAAAGTGTCACTCTCTGCGCATCAATTCAGTCCAAGTGCCATCTCCACTGGTAGATCATCCTGCTCCAAGTGCAGCTGCCTCGTCGTGTTGGATCGTTTTGACTCCGGAATGGTCGAGAGTACAGCCCGGCTGTTGCTTGTCCACTTGACTAGCTGGAATCCTCCTCTCGAGCACATGTCAGTGAGGTCCACTACCAACTGCATGGCTTCCTCTTCTGCGGGTACAGATCTGAGACAATCGTCCACGTAAAAATTGTTGTAGATGGTGTCAGCCACTTCCGATTTAAAATCATCCTGGCTGTCCATGGCAGTCCTCCTAAGAGCATAGTTTGCGCAGCTGGGAGAGGAAACTGCCCCAAAAATGTGCACCGTCATTCTGTGCTCCACAAGACCCTGTGACGTGTCACCCTGGGGCCACCACAAAAACCTGAGGAAATCGACATGTTCCTCAGACACCTTCACTTGGTGAAACATAGACTTGACGTCAGTCATCAAAGCCACCTTCTCCTGCCTGAATCTTGTCAAGACGCCGAAAAGAGAATTGGTCAGATCAGGACCCTGCAATAGCCGGTCATTCAGTGAGGTCCCTTGAAACCTCGCTCCACAATCAAAGACGACTCTCAGGGTTTTCTTTCTTGGGTGATACACTCCGTGATGTGGAAGGTACCACACTCTGCCATCCCGGCAGTCCAACTGGTGCTGAGGCACCACCTCTGCATAACCATTGTCAATCATTTCACTGATAAATGATGTATACTCCTCCTGGTAGGTCTTGTTCCTTTCAAACTTTCTTTTCAGACTTTGGATACGTTGCTCGACTATGCACCGGTTGTTAGGCAGGGTGATGTCATCCATTTTAAAGGGTAGGTCCATGCAGTAATGACCTTCCTGCTTGCATGTTGATCTCTTCATTATCTCCATGAACCTGAGGTCCTCCCTTGACATCTCCGGCTTCTCTTCCAATGTTTTTTCACTGAACTCTTGGTTGTACTGAGAGACCAATAACTCCTCCAGTTTGGTGATGGATATCCTGTTGGCGTAAATGGTTGAGCAGCCTCTCTGACTCCCATTGCCTCTCAAAGGACCATTGACGACCCACCCTAGCAGGGTCCTCACGGCATAAGGGCCATCACCTTCGCTATTGATCACTTCCCAGGGTTCCATGAGCTTCGGTGCATTAGTCCCGATAAGAATCTCCACGTCTGCATCCAATCCTGGGATTTTGACTTCCTTCAGATACTCCCATTTCTTGAGGTCTCTTTCAGTGGGGATGTTACGTCTTGAGACAGGGATTTTCTCCTGTGTGAAAGTTACTGGAAGCTCCAAGAAATGATTTCCATCCAAATTTGACACTTCCAGACCTGTAAGCATGTCACTTTCCATCACTGTTTCATGTCCCAAGGTTTGCAATGTGATGTTGGTCCTAGTACCTTGAAGATTCAACTTCCTCATCACGTGACGTGTACAGAAGGTCGCCGTACTTCCAGGGTCTAAGAAGGCATACGTCCGTAGCACCTTATCTCCTTTCCTAGATTTCAACTGCACTGGTACAATGGACAGAGTGCAGTCTTCGTCTCCGGCCCCAGTAGAAACACACGCCTTAATAATCGGATTATTGGCTGTTTCCTCTGACTCCTGCCGCTTCTCCTTGTTGGGGTCATGTAGTAGAGTGGGATGTTTCAAGCTGCATTCTTCACAAGTCAAGCTACCCTTGCACTCCCTAGACATGTGACCAGGCTTCAAACATCCAAAACAAACGGCTTTCCCTTTCAGGAATTCAATCTTCTCCGCTTGAGGGAGTTTGATAAGGTTTGGACACTGGAATAATGCGTGTTCTTCTTCACAGTACAGGCAGGACAAAGATAAGGAGGAAGAGTCTATAGTACAGTCGGTAGCTGTAATTGCAGTTGCAAAACTGCTTCCTTGATTGCTCCTGGTTGGTGGCTTACTCCTGTTTAGTGTTGTTACTGGAGCAGCAGGTCGAGCCTCGGAAATATTTCCAAAAAACGGATCAGAGAGAATCCTAACTTGGTTCTCCAGGAAATTCACGAGGTCTGGGAATGTGGCCCTATAGCCTTGCTGTTGTTGGATATCACAGGCTGTGGACCTCCAGCGCTCCCGCAGTTTGTATGGACACTTCAAGATAATGTTCCTCATGTTTGATGGGATATTCATCTCCTCCATGTACTGTATCTCCATCATGGCGTTACAGCACCCTCTCAGAAACCTTGAAAAATCTTGCAGTGCCTGAACATCCTCAACTTTGATAACAGGCCAACTAAAGGCCTTTTCCATGTAGGCCGCGGCAATTTTGTATTCATTCCCAAAGTGTTCCTTTAACAGGCTCTTTGCCATTTCATATCCTTCCTGTGGTGCCATATGCATACAACTTCTGACCATTTCCCTGGGTTGGCCCCGTGTATATTGCTCCAAAAAATATAAACAGTCCTGATAGCTGCCAGTTCTCTCCTCCACACAGTGCTCAAACTTTCTGAGGAAAGGCATACACTTTAGCGGATCACCATCAAAGAGAACCATCTCTCTTTTTGGTAAAGTCGACTGTATTTGCTGTTGGACCAGCATTGTGATGATTTCATTCTGCTTTTGCATGATGTCACAAATGGCATTAGGGTTACTTGCATTTTGCACCACTGAGGTGCTCCAGACAGATTGAAGCCCATTTTCCTGTGTAGGCATTGGCCTTTTGGGTGCAACCGTTGAAGCTGTGAAAACATTGTGAGGCTGATGCATAACAGTTGTGTGTGGTGGTCAAGTATCCTTTTGTGGATGTGGCCTGCGGATGGAATTCATCGGTGCCAACTGTGATTTTGGCCGCACATCCTTTGAAGAGAAGACAGGGGGCGCCATTGGGGCATGTTTCATAGTCAGAGCCTCTCCTTTAGGCTGAAATGCCTTCACCGTCGGATTGAGTCCTGACCTCTGTCCTTTTTTCAGGTAAGAATTCATCCCATCAGAGGCAGTCTTTCCTCCAACAGAACTGCCTTCCAACACAGACAATCTAGCAGCGGCAACGGCAAGCTCAGTGTCAAGCTCCAATTATTCCTTTTGTTTTCTTAGTTTCTCCTCTTGTGCCTCTAGGTCATGCCTCCTAGCCAGAGCAGCTGCCCTTTCCTGTAACGCTGCTTTCTCTGCCTTAGCCAGACGCAGAGCAGACTTGCTAGATCCTGAGGAGCTTGTCGAGTGAGATACTTTGCTGGACAAATTGGATGCACTATCTGCTGGTTGAATATTATCATGAATATCCTGTTTATAAACATGACCCCCTGCATCATCATTCACAAGTTCATCATCATCCACATTTTCATTTTCTGTCAACCACGTGTTCACTTGTTCAATAAAACCTTTATTGCGGTCCATCATTTTACAAAAGTATGCCTCCTGTTTACCCTTATCTTCCTCAGGTAAACAAAACTCATTGATCAATGTGTTATGGTGTTCAGTGCCAGTTTCACACAGGGATTTAACCTTTTCAATTTTCTTTGACACAGCACACACATTTTCTTTGGATACCAGACACCCCAAGAGCTCTTTGATTTCAATTTGCAATTTGGTCACCCTTTTGAAACATTTGTTTCTGTCCTTTTGCAACCTCTCAACAATCAAAGCCAACCCCTTTTCAGTAGGCTTTCTTAGCCTTTTGTTAGTAGCCTCTGGCTCATTTGAAAGCACTCTCCCAATATTATGTACATCAACATTTTCAACACTTGTTTCAGGAATATTGTCAGACACTTCATTGGCAGGCTTTTGCATAGCACTCACAGGTTTATCCTTGGATTTGTCACCCATTTTCAAAAATGTGTACTGTCACTTTAAGACGCTTCAAAGCGCACTGAGTTTGACAGTCGGTGGATTTTTACTCACTCAAAAACCAATCGCTCAATTGATCAACAATCAGAGGGTAAGTATCCACATTTCATTTCAACATTCCTTGACATCATGAATTAGAAGGCAAGAATCCATCTTCAATGAGCACATTGCAATCGGCTTTAGCCTACTTTTGGAAAAATTGTATCCACAAAACAACCATTGAAGAAGGCTACCGTAGCGGGCTGCACATCATCTTATTTCAGCTCCATTCAACAGACAAAAACATAAATACGCGGGTGCACTAACCAGACCTCCTTTTGGCTTGTGTTAGTCGGTTCCCGGTAAATTTCCTTTCCTTCTGAAATGCTGATGGACTCGTGAAATATCCTGATGCAGCCTCGGTAGCACTAGGACTCAGAAAGTATAGGTGTCAACAAAAAATATTCACTCCATACATGAGATCAATCGGCCTACTTTCAATTTCCAAACTTCTCATGAAACAGGGCAACTTCACAATCACAATCATGCACGATGCAAAGAGCAAATCGACTGGTTTCCATGAGCCTAAGGTTTTTACTTGTGTAGCTCCGAATTCAAACAAACATTAGGAGCTCGGGTGGGTGCGGGAGATACCTTGGGTTATGACGCGCTGCTGTTGTCCAGATTATTGTTCCAAGTTGAAAGATGATGGGTTTGTTGTATCGATGCAGAATCCAGGTTATTGTTGAACAAAAAACTAAGCCATGACTGTAACCAAAAAGTGTGAAGAAGTGCTGTGTCCCAGCTTAGCGGTAAAAACCGTGTCAGCTCCCCGTCACCCAACCACCAGGTAACAAACACACCTATGCTTTTGTAGTGGAGTGCAATCACCCCAGGAAGCCACACCCACACAATACTACCACCTAGTGGTGAACTAAGATACCACATACAGAACCACCAGAATGGCTCTTACATCCTGTCTCCCCAAATCAAATAATATCCCTGAAAAAATTACACTCCTAACATTTATATTCAACAAAAATGTGGAATAATCAAGGGGTCAGAAAAACAACTGGGCCATCTTTGGCCTTTATATCATGCCTGAGTAAAGAAATCTACTTATTCAGGAGGAAAATGTACTCTAAGCAAGTAAGTTTTTTTTTCTTACAGAGAGGAGGCTACTTTCAGTAGGATCAATAACAGTTTCTCTCTCTCTCTCTCTCTCTCTCTCTCTCTCTCTCTCTCTCTCTCTCTCTCTCTCTCTCTCTCCACGCAAGATGCTATCACTCCTGGGGAAGGCACTCCCATTGCAGCCAGGCAGTCTGGTTCTCGCCATGCTCGGCAGATTGTGGCATGTAACTGTAATTGCAAGTCATCCAAATTCATTAGCCAGTTTCCTTCCACAACGGCACAAAATCCATAGAGAGAAAAAAATACCCTTTTGGTGATTGTGCCTTTGCCTGAGTGACTTTGATGAATGGATATGTTTTGGTAGGGTTCAGTCGGGTTCAGATATGAAATGCTTGAAATGTGGCTGTCCTAGTGCAGGGAATGCATGGCCAGCTGACACTTTCAAAAACATAAAGATGTCAAATACCAGCCTAGTGAGTGGATAGCAGAGTTCCCATAAGAATAGCAAGAGCTGGGGATAAGCGAGACAGTTAAACCTAACACAATGAACAGGGAGGGCCTATAGACTTAAACGTGTAATGATATTCATGAGCACATTTTGCTGTTTCCTTCTAATTTGTCTTCATTATAACCAAGCTGCATGGCTAATCAGTGTGAATTAGGATTTCGTGCAGATATAAAGTTCACTGACGAGATGCTTATGATGTGATCTCTGGGCCCTGCATGTGAGCATGCATGTTTGTAACCAAGGTTTGTGTGTGTGCGTTGTAGTGGTGCCGGTGGTTATGGGGCGTGTTGATTGATGGGGAAAAGTGAATCAGTGTTATCTTAACTGCGAGCAAAACATTTGCTATTGATTACATGAACTTGGAAGTAATAACTCACAAGATCACAGCTTGTAGAAAATTCAGTTTACAGTTTGAGAGGAGAGGGGCTTGCTAGTTACACAATTCTAGTGAAACTGAAAAAGATGGAGCAAATCTGGCATTAATTTTTGTAGGATAAATATTTTAAATCTGCATTTTCGATTTCGTGCCCAAATTTTCCCTGAAGTGAATATTAAAAGTATAGATATGGGCATTGCTATGCTCTGCCATTGCTTTTGAGCGACCATACCTGTGTTTTTGCACATGTTTAGCTCATTAATAATGGTGTGTACTTTATATAACTCATCCTCAGCATTTTTCAAAACAAATCAGAGTTTTAATTTCTAAATGCCTTTTTTCCCTATCTTCCTGGCGGCTAATTGTTCAGTTCACTACGGTTTGCAAATCAATTTGCAGACACTTGACACTTACTTCTCAGTCATGGTGAATACTGATTTGCCTTTATTCTTAGTCAAACTTATGCAACTGCAGTGGGATAATGCAGCTGAAAGCCCCAGAAAACTTCTCAAATCATTCTGAGGTTTCATTTTGTTTATAATCTGACACTACATGTGTTCTGTTGTGACCGTTGTGTAGACTGGAGTGCTGTTGTGGTTTAGGCTACATGGAAAAGAGAAAGCCTGGATGAATGAATCATCGAGACTATATTGATATACTTTATTAATCCCCGGGCCGCAGGGAAATTATGCTCTGTATTTAACTCATCCTAGCTGTGTAGCTAGGAGCAGTGGGCAGCCACCGTGCAGCTGCCGTGCAGCCACCGTGCAGCGCCCGGGGACCAACTCCACTTCGTCTCGCCATGCCTCGGTCAGGGGCACTGACAGGAGTATTAACCCTAACATGCATGTCTTTTTGATGGTGGGGGAAACCGGAGCACCCGGAGGAAACCCACCAGACACGGGGAGAACATGCAAACTCCGCACAGAAAGGACCTGGGATGACCCCCAAGGGTGGACAGTCCTGGAGTTTGAACACAGGACCTCCTTGCTGTGAGGCGACAGTGCTAGCCATTGGACCATCATGCTGCCAAAATATAGTATATCAGAGCAAAGAACAGGAGAAGCTGTTTAAAAAAATGGTGAGCATAAAGAGTACATTGGTGTCACTTTTGCCACATTTGGTGGTCTTAACTATTCTCAGCATTTATGTAAATAATTTTGTTTTACTTGTAATGTATGGCAAGTGGTTCTGGGTGGGCATAAGACTCCTAAATTGTTGTCCAGCCCTGCCTTATAGATAACAGAGCTGGACCAGAACTGACATTACAAAAAGTGATATTTGAGTTCAAATTATTCTATTTGCCAGAGATGAGGTTCATGTCTAAAGTTATGACAATCAGAAGATGAGCACATCCACCCTGGTTAAAAAGCCCCTTTTCACAGGGCGTTCGGTTGGCAAGGCGGTCTGTTCCATTGCCTACCAACACGGTGATCAGCAGTTCGAATCCCTGTGTTACCTCCGGCTTGGTCAAGCCTCCCTACAGACAAAATTGGCTGCGTGGGTTGGAACCCGAATGTGGGTATATGTCCTGGTCACTGCACTAGCGCCTCCTCTGGTCGGTCAGGGCGCCTGTTCAGGGAGTAGGGGGAAGAACCCGGATGTGGGTATGTGTCCTAGTCACTGCACTAGCGCCTCCTCTGGTCGGTCAGGGCGCCTGTTCAGGGGGTAGGGGGAGGAACCCGGATGTGGGTATGTTTCCTGGTCGCTGCACTAGCGCCTCCTGTGGTCGGTCGGGGTGCCTGTTCAGGGTGGAGGGAGAACTGGGGGGGGGAATAGCGTGATCCTCTCACGCGCTACATCCCTCTGGCAAAACTCCTCACTGTCAGCTGAAAAGAAGCGGCTGGCGACTACCACATGTATCGGAGGAGGCATGTGGTAGTCTGCAGCCCTCCCCGGATCGGCAGAGGAGGTGGAGAAGTGACCAGGATGGCTCGGAAGAGTGGGGTAATTGGCCGGATACAATTGGGGAGAAAAGAAAGGGGGGTATATTCATGCAGTGTTTCCCCCCTTAGCATTCTTTGTCTGAGGCAGACATAAGCTAAACTGAGAAGCTGACAGAGATCAATACCTCGCTTTACTCCCTTTCCCTCTCTCAGGATAGCAAGGATATCTTCGTGGTGTGGAGAAAAACAAAAACACGCAGTTTGCATCGTTTGATATGAACCACACAGAGGACTTCAGCAAAACCAGATGCTCATCACTTGTGCTCTCTTCTAGCAAGCCGGTTGTGTTTTCCAGATTGGCAGCACAGAGAGCAGATTCCAAGGAGAGAGAGAGAGAGAGAGAGAGAGAGAGAGAGAGAGAGAGAGAGAGAGAGAGAGAGAGAGAGAGAGAGAGAGAGAGAGAGAGAGAGAGAGAGAGAGAGGAGAGAGAGAGAGAGAGAGAGAGAGAGAGAGAGAGAGAGAGAGAGAGAGAGAGAGAGAGAGAGAGAGAGAGAGAGAGAGAGAGAGAGAGAGAGAGAGAGAGAGAATAGCAGGGCAGAGACTTAACAGATAGAAAGGTTTGGGAGACAGAGCTGGACTGGGAATTTAAACAAAGATTAGAAGAGAAAGAGAAGGGCAGTCTCTGAGATGCATATGGTAAGGATTGCAAAGTGAGGGAAGACATGGAGAGGGGGAGAGGGGGTATGGATTCATGTACACATTGTAATCTTTACAGTATATTTATCATTCTACACGTGTGTGTTTCTGGGATAGAGGGAGGGTGAGGAGTCAGCGTGAGATAGAGGGGACCAAACAGAAGTGAGACGAGGCGACTGCTGATTACCCGCTATAGTCAGGCCCATTCGGGAGGCCTGTTTAGCCGCCACTCTCTGTGCCCCGCTCCTGTGTGTCTCCTACTCTAACTCTGATAAATGGCATCGTTTGGGCCTTTTCTCTGCACACCAAATAATATTTCACGCCACACAGCCCCAGGAAGGAGAGAGAGAAGAGAAGAGACGTCGAGGGCTGAGCAGGGAGCGCAGGAGGGGCAAAGAAAAAAGGATAAAAGTTGTATGAGAATCCAGGAGCCCTTCCAGAGAGCAGGAAAGAGGGTTACACAGAGGATGTTGAGCCTTGTTTGATGGTGGGGCGGGGGGTTTTGGGGCTAAGGACAAGCATAGTGTAGCCCCAGGCGCCTTGTCTGGGGGGCATGTACTCACACTAGCATCCCCCCTGAGACTTGAGATACTTTGAAACGCCTAACACAAACAGTAAAGCCCTTCACGCCATGTCCTGTTGTATTGCTTGTGCTGTAATTTAATGTCCCCACAAAACTGAGGCTCTGTGAATATCCTTTGAGTAATATGTATGAACAAATGTATAAATTCTCTTTGGCTGTGGTTTCTATTCCTTCCATTGCAGGATGATTTCATTTGATGTGAAATGATGGGGGCACATCTATTATAAACAGCTTTTTATAATCACCAATAAAACCATACAACTTATGCTCTTCTGACAGAGCCACCGATTTCACTTTCATCAGCAAACAAAATGAGCCGCTCAGCTCCCCTATGCTGGACAAAAAAAACAAAACGCAGTGTGTTGATGATAACAAATATTTGAAAAAGTAGAACTGGTTGATTGAACAGTCCTGGGGCTTCAGTCTCAACAGCTCTGGCACATCAGCAAGACATGATGATTTTGCTTAGAACAGCCACACTGAAATACGTTTAATTCATGTAGAGTTACTTGATGTGAGGGCCAAGCTGACTCATAAACGTGTGCATACAAAACATCTGTACACATATCATCATAATCAGTGGTCACTCAGGGTTGAGAATGACTGTCCTCATTCTAGGTCCTTCTGGGTCTTCAGATGGTCGCAGTGATGTGCAGTCAGGGGAGGCAGGGTAGGCAGTGCCTCACCCAGGCTAATAAGGGGGGAAAAATGAAATATGATAGTAAAAAATACATATAATTATTTTTTTAGTTTTTTATTTATCATTTCTTAACTTCAATTTGTTAAGATTGTTGTAAAAAATAATAACAAAAAATCATGTAAAACTTGTTGATTTATCAATAAAAGGCATGCCCTATTCAGGATGGCTTGCTCCCAAAGCTAGCATTTGTGAATGCAGGCTGCTGAGGCAGAGTCTGCTTGTGCCTCTCTCTGGCGTGTCGGTAAGTACTTACTGCCTACCCAGCCACTGACCTCACTGCATGTTACTGGATGGACGTAGAGGCTGATCATGGAGCTGCATATTTTGGGGCACTGTGGGCAAGGGTGTGAAAAAGTGGTTGAGGATGTGGTTTGGGCCTCAGTATTTCTGCCGGAATTCCATCAGGACCAGAAGTGTTGTGGATTTTCATCTTCCTGATGGCATCCTAGATTCTCTTAGACTAGGTGGTGCTGCCAAGTCATCCACTTTGCGTTGTTGAGGAAGTTGTTGGAGGGCATCCATCTCAGGGCTAGAGTCCCAGTTTAAAAGGTGCTGGTAGTGCTCTTCCCACCTCGTCTGTTAGCAGTGTGTGCCCATCTTTTGAGCAAAGTGGGGTTAGAAGGCGGTGGCTGGGACCATATATTGAATTAGTAGCATCGACAAAGCCTCTGGTATCCCTGGCATCTGCAAGGTGCTGGATCTCAAGGGCCTTCTTCATCCACCACTGGCTGACCTGGCTTTGGACAGCTGACTTTGCTCTTACATGGGTAGCTCGTTTATTTTGGCAGTTGATGTCGTTCTGCCAGATGGTAAAGGCTTGCCTCTTGATGTTGGTTAACCGTTGGATTTCCAGGTCTTTCTCATCAAACCATTCTTGGTGGTTCTTTATCTTATGTCCAAGAGTGGTTTTACAGGTACCACTGATTGCAGCCCTGAGCATGTCACAGTGGCTTCCAACATCACATACGTAGATACTGCTTGGGCATTGATGTACTGAGCATGGCCTGGTACTGTTGACTAGAGGAAGTATCAGTAAGTATTTCGTGGTTCAGCTTTGGGTGGCACTGCTTTTTCTGCACCCTTCTTTTCCAGTGAAGTTGGATGGAAAGGGTGGAGCACATAAGGTGGTGGTCAGTACAGCAGTCACCTGTACTGATCATTACTCTGGTGTTAAGTACCTTGCGTCGGTCTCTTTGACAGATGATAATGTAGTCAACGAGGTGCCAGATGTTAGAATGAAGGTGCCTCCAGGTTGCTTTAAATGTGTTCTTCTGGTAGAAGAGTGTGTTGGTGATGATTAGGCTGTGTTCTGAGCATGTCGTTAAGAGCAGGACGCCACTGGAGTTTGTTTTTCCAACTCCTTCCTTGCCAATTATGTCTCCCCACAAGTTGTAATTTCGTCCCACTCTAGCATTGAAATCTCCAAGCAGGATTAGCTTATCCTCCTTGGGGATTTTGGTGAGAACATTGTCCAGGTTGGCATAGAAGGTCTCCTTTACTTTATCTTGGGACTCCCAACACAGGGACTGCAGGATCGAATCCCTGTGTTACCTCCGGCTTGGTCGGGCGTCCCTACAGACACAGTTGGTCATGTCTGCGGGTGGGAAGCTGCATGTGGCTAAGTGTGCTGGTCGCTGCATTAACACCTCCTTTGGTCGGTCGGGGCATTTCTTAAAATTAGGAATCGTTCCTTATTATATATAATATATATAAAATCGTTCCTTATATATATATATATATATATATATATATATATATATATATATATATATACACACTACCGTTCAAAAGTTTGGGATCACATTGAAATGTCCATATTTTTGAAGGAAAAGCACTGTACTGTTCAATGAAGATAACTTTAAACTAGTCTTAACTTTAAAGAAATACACTCTATACATTGCTAATGTGGTAAATGACTATTCTAGCTGCAAATGTCTGGTTTTTGGTGCAATATCTACATAGGTGTATAGAGGCCCATTTCAAGCAACTATCACTCCAGTGTTCTAATGGTACAATGTGTTTGCTCATTGGCTCAGAAGGCTAATTGATGATTAGAAAACCCTTGTGCAATCATGTTCACACATCTGAAAACAGTTTAGCTCGTTACAGAAGCTACAAAACTGACCTTCCTTTGAGCAGATTGAGTTTCTGGAGCATCACATTTGTGGGGTCAATTAAACGCTCAAAATGGCCAGAAAAAGAGAACATTCATCTGAAACTCGACAGTCTATTCTTGTTCTTAGAAATGAAGGCTATTCCATGCGAGAAATTGCTAAGAAATTGAAGATTTCCTACACCGGTGTGTACTACTCCCTTCAGAGGACAGCACAAACAGGCTCTAACCAGAGTAGAAAAAGAAGTGGGAGGCCGCGTTGCACAACTGAGCAAGAAGATAAGTACATTAGAGTCTCTAGTTTGAGAAACAGACGCCTCACAGGTCCCCAACTGGCATCTTCATTAAATAGTACCCGCAAAACACCAGTGTCAGCATCTACAGTGAAGAGGCGGCTGCGGGATTCTGGGCTTCAGGGCAGAGTGGCAAAGAAAAAGCCATATCTGAGACTGACCAATAAAAGAAAAAGATTAAGATGGGCAAAAGAACACAGACATTGGACAGAGGAAGACTGGAAAAAAGTGTTGTGGACGGATGAATCCAAGTTTGAGGTGTTTGGATCACAAAGAAGAACGTTTGTGAGACGCAGAACAAATGAAAAGATGCTGGAAGAATGCCTGACGCCATCTGTTAAGCATGGTGGAGGTAATGTGATGGTCCGGGGTTGCTTTGGTGCTGGTAAGGTGGGAGATTTGTACAGGGTAAAAGGGATTCTGAATAAGGAAGGCTATCACTCCATTTTGCAACGCCATGCCATACCCAGTGGACAGCGCTTGATTGGAGCCAATTTCATCCTACAACAGGACAATGACCCTAAACACACCTCCAAATTGTGCAAGAACTATTTAGAGCAGAAGCAGGCAGCTGGTATTCTATCGGTAATGGAGTGGCCAGCGCAGTCACCAGATCTGAACCCCATTGAGCTGTTGTGGGAGCAGCTTGACCGTATGGTACGCAAGAAGTGCCCATCCAACCAATCCAACTTGTGGGAGCTGCTTCTGGAAGCGTGGGGTGCAATTTCTCCAGATTACCTCAACAAATTAACAGCTAGAATGCCAAAGGTCTGCAATGCTGTAATTGCTGCAAATGGAGGATTCTTTGACGAAAGCAAAGTTTGATGTAAAAAAAATCTTATTTCAAATACAAATCATTATTTCTAACCTTGTCAATGTCTTGACTCTATTTTCTATTCATTTCACAACATATGGTGGTGAATAAGTGTGACTTTTCATGGAAAACACAAAATTGTTTGGGTGATCCCAAACTTTTGAACGGTAGTGTATATATATATTTTTATATATATATATATATATATATATATATATATATGTGTGTGTGTGTGTGTGTGTGTGTGTGTATATATGTGTGTGTTTGTGTGTGTGTATATATATATATATGCATATATATATATATATGTGTATATGTGTGTGTGTGTGTATGTATATATATATATGTATATATATGTGTGTATGTATATATATGTATATATATGTATATGTATGTATATATGTATGTATGTATGTATGTATGTATGTATGTATGTATGTATGTATGTATGCATGTATGTATGCATGCATATATATATAAGGCACATTATATTTGTTATGCCCGCGCCGCCCCGTCCACCCAACCCCCGTCCCTGTCCCGTTCCTTATTTCCATTTCAAGGAGTTGGCAACCCTAATCAGGGCGCCTGTTGGGGGGGGGGGAGGGGGGCTGGGGCGAATAGCGTGATCCTCCCACACGTTATGTCCTCCTGGCGAAACTTCTCACTGTCAGGTGGAAAGAAGCGGCTGGCAACTCCACATGTATAAGAGGAGGCATATGGTAGTCTGCAGCCCTACCCGGATCGGCAGAGGGGGTGGAGCAGCGACCGAGACAACTCAGAAGAGTGGGGTAATTGGCCGGATACAACTGGGGAGAAAAAGGGAGAAAAATAAATCTTGAGAGTCAACTGTTGGAGCATATGCACTGATGGCAATGTTGCTTTGGTTATTTGCAAGCGTCAGTTGTGTCATCAGGCATTCATTGATGCCCAGAGGAAGCTTAGCAAGATGGCAAATGAAGCTGTTATTGATGGCAAAGCCCACATCATGGAGCCTCGACTCATCAGCTGCTTTTCCTTTCTAGAAAAAAAGTGTAACCACCCTTCTCCTTTTCAGCTGCCCTTGGTCGGCCAATCGGGTTTCAGAGAGTGTGGCAATATCAATCCGCAATCAAAGAAAGTTGAATCAGTTCATCTGGACACAGTTTAGACTGAAGAGGTCACTGAGATGAGTGGTCAAATGTATCTGTCAATGAACGTTTTGTCCAGATGAACTGATTCAACTTTCTTTGATTCGGATTACTGAGCATGCATAAAGACATCAATCCGGAATCTTCTCAGCTCTTGGGCGATGATGGCAGTTCACCATTTACGCCGAATGCTGGATTTATTGTCCACGAGGGTTCATATGTGTCAGGCTCCAAAATATATCAGCTTCTGTTTCTGACTACATGGTGGTGATCCCTCTAGATGCAGTGGTCCAGACAGGAGGTACGAGGCAGACTTTGTGCAGGGCACCTTTTCTAGCCTCCTCCTCAATTGGGATGAACAGAATGGATCCTAAATCGGGCTGCTCAGTCGTGGGTGCAGCTGCCAAGAAGCCCCTCTGCCTCAGTCCCAGGGCTTAGTGACTGATCATATACCCACAGCGTATGGACCCGGTTTTGGCCAGGCTGCTGCCAGCCGCCAGACTTCACTGTACTTCCCCTGTCACCTCGCCCTGATTGCCACAGGGCTTTGACCCAGGATGTTTATGGGTTGATCCTTGTGGGAGGATGACTGTGCGTGACAACTTTTTACATGGAGAGGCTGGTGTGGCTGCAGCCACCACACGGTCTTTGGCAGGGGGTGGGCAGAGTCCGATGGCATGTACTAGAACCAATACAATTGGGGACCACCCTCTGTTGCAGCCTTCATCTGCCTTCACTGGCATTGTGCTCGAAGATATCTTCTGCCAGTTCTGCTTGTTGAGGTCTTTGTTGGATCACACTTCCTCTGGAACCTCCCCCTGTGGCGCAACAGGAAAAAAAAAGATCTAAAATATCTTCATTTGTAGAATTTAAAATATTTCCACACAGGGAGCACAGTGGCATCTCTCTTTCACTTCTCTTACTCATAGCTAAGATGTACAGAGCGCTTAATTAGGCAGAACATAGCTGCCCATGTCACTCAAAGGGGGGCAAGTGTCACTGTAGGCTCAACAAAGTCAGTTTCATGTCTAACAAGGGTCTGATTTTCAAACTGGTATTAATGTGGAATTAAAAGTAAATGAGAAAATGTGTAATGATATCTCCAGCTCTTAAATGGCAGATGAAAGTAAAACCTGATGGACATTTGTTGAAGAAATTTGGGATGGGAACAAAATGAAAGCCAGTTTTGAAAGAGAGAGAAAAAGAAGTATATAAATCTGAGAATTCAGAGGACTAAGAGATTGGGTGGGTTTGGGTGAGGACGTAAAGAGAGAGAGGGGGGGGATGCAAATGTGCTGTGGCGATAAGCAGGGAGCCAATCTCAGACAACATATGGAGTAGCGTGGAGAAGGAGCTCCTTCAGCACAGGCCTTATCTGTGGAAAGGCTCCTCTTCAGCCTGATTGAATGACTAATCTCTTGTTCTGACAGCATAACAAGGCTGAAAGTACACAAAGACACAGAGCCTAAGGAGATGGGAAGAGCTGGCCAACCTGGGAACATTGCAGGGGATTTAGTCTTGGGGCTAGAGACAGAGAGAAAAGGATAGCGGAAAAGAGAAAAATGGAGAGTGAATAAATTTATTGATAATAGAATTACCATTTTAAAACAGAGGGGGGAGGGGGACAAGGCCATGAAATGGGGAAAAAAAGAAAGAACCACATGAAACCATGTTATATGGCCCCAGAAGAAAATAGTAAAGCAACTACTCACCATTGGACTAGGATAACTGAACATTAACATAGTGTCATTAGTCTTATGAATATGGCGTAGGAGAGTCACCTATGACATGCCTGAACTCTTTCTTGCCCACCGCTGCCCACCACTGATTTTCTCAATTAGACCTCCACAACTAATTGCAGTTCATTAGGCGCATTCCTGATGCAATTACTCAGCTAATACAATTTAATCAAAAATCCTGCAGTCAGCTGCCCTCATTGTTTTAGCTCCCTGCTATGATGCTCATACCTGTTATTGTCAAGACACTTGCTATCAATCATTTTATAAACCTTGAGTAGGCAAACAAAAGATGAGACAAAAGACTACAACATGGAAAATGGTGCTCCCTTTTATATTTATGTGGCGAGACAAAAGGTCTAAATCAGGTATGTACACATAACAATTAGGGGTATATTGTAACGACCACGAATAAGTAGACTCGCTAACCTTTTGCTAACGAGTCGAACCCTTTAGTCAACTGGTTAACGTTGCTGCCAGTGGCGCGGGAGATCCGGGTTCGCGTCCCGGCTGCGGCGGATCCTGCGCGCCCCCCCCCCCATGGCTGCCCACCCCTCCGAATTCGCTACAATATGATATCAATCAATCAAGCTGCATTTTATATAGCGCTTTTGTAGCTGCAACAGCCACTCAAAGATATGATGAAGCATGTTGTACAGAAGAGATATTGTGCTATCTATTGTAAACTACTAATAAGACCCGTTAGTCCCTAGCTAACGGGTCTGACCCTTTAGCCGAGCGGTTAGTGATGTCGCCTTGTGGTGCAGTGCACCCCGTATCGAATCCCGCGCCGGGTGAGAAAATAACCAGTTACATTATCAACATCATAATAGTAACAACTACGTTTCATTTGAAATAAATAAAAGTCTAACACATTTACAACAAATATGAATAAGAATGATAGTAGTTACTTGGTACTCATCACCTTAAGCTATCAAAACATACCAATAGTACTTAACATACAGCACAAGCGTCATGTCTAGATGGTTCTCGTCGCCGCGACGGACGAACACCACGCAAACTACTGCAACACAATACGACACAGCAACAGCAACGCTAGAACGTTTGATAGTGACGTCATCAATAGCACATTAAACGTAAGCACCAAATAATGTTATCTGCTTTTGTGTTGGCTTTATGGTTATGTTATAGTTATTGTGTTGTTGTGAAGACCTTCACGTTAATTACTAGGGACCACCACAAAGCTCAGATTATAACTCGAAACTCAGCAGCCAACTAAAGAAAACAGCTTTCAAGCAGAGTACAGTAGAGTTTTACGTAATAAGTAAATAAATAAATAAATAGATAGATAGATAGATAGATAGATAGATAGATAGATAGATAGATAGATAGATAGATAGATAGATAGATAGATAGATAGATAGATAGATAGATAGATAGATAGATAGATAGATAGATAGATAGATAGATAGATAGATAGATAGATAGATAGATAGATAGATACAACTTACCATCCTCCACCAGTGACTCCAACAAAGAAGTGGCCGAGTCGAAGCTGCCCTCCCTCCCATTGTTCACCGGTTGAACCACTTCCACTGCTTCCGGCCTGACCCACTCCGGCCGTTGTGGTCCTTGATAGAATGGTAATCGGTTTTCAGTTTGTTTTGTTTTCCAGCATGTTTTGTTTATTTCCCTTTCTCTCCAAATCATTAAGGTCCAATGTAGGAGTGATGGTGCAAAGGAGGGTTTTGCAGCAATCGGTGGCAAAAAAATATATTTTCCTGAGTTTAAAATACTTTCCTATTTGTTGCCAATTACAAAAATACAAATAGTACTTTAAATGACTGGGGTTTATTGGAATAGGAGATAATACAGTTCCTTCAACAGAACATGGCACAGTCTCTCCATTTCTGAACAGAAGTACCCCAAGCTTTTTTAAATGATAGTATACATAATCTTTATTGAACAAGTTATTACTGCCCCCTTTTATTCAATGCTTTTCAAGTTTAAGTAGAGGGTCTACAGTTTTCCCCAATGGCACTGCTCAAATTAAGATACATGAAAGGAGGCGTCCGGGTAGCGTGGCGGTCTATTCTGATGCCTACCCACATAGAGATCGCCGGTTCGAATCCCTGTGTTACTTCCGGCTTGATCGGGCGTCCCTACAGACACAATTGGGCGTGTCTGTTGGTGGGAAGCCGGATGTGGGTATGTGTCCTGTTTGCTGCAATAGTGCCTCTGTTCAGTGGGAGCACCGATTCGGGGGGGGAGAATAGCGTGATCCTCCCACGCGCTACGTCCCCCTGGCGAAACTCCTCACTGTCAGGTGAAAAGAAACGGCTGGCGACTCGACATGTATCGGAGGAGGCATGTGCTAGTCTGCAACCCTCCCCGGAACGGCAGAGGGGGTGGAGCAGCCAAGTACAATTGGGGAGGAAAAAGGGAACCCCCCTCCCCCCAAAAAATAAAAAAATAACATGCACAGTTGTACACTAACAGGCCTTGGCGATATAATTAGAACTCAATTCATAGTATACATTCATAATCACACAGTAGAGTAAGTGACAAGTGATCTAAGATTAATGAGGGACAATCAAAATTACATTAAAGAATCATGCATATTCTGGAGTGCAGTCACTTTTGTTTTACCACAGAGCAAAGCGAGCGTCAGATCATAGCTTAACATGCTCTGAATATTAAACAGAAGTCAGCAGTCTGACTCTGTAAGAAATCCAAAGTTGGTAGTTGAATGTCAGTGTGAATTTTAAGATGCATGCAGTGTGACAGGCATGAAAGAAGCTAATGGGTCTTGTATAATTAAGAACATAAGGCTGACTGCACAGATAGCAGGGCTTAGTTTAAGCCAGGAGTAGGTGTTAATGTGGAATAGCTCCAATACTTAAGCGACCTTCATGGACATTTCAGTTTCATTTGATTTAGTTATTTAGGGATCGTGTTGTCATTGACTTAAGTAATCAAGTTATGAGGCTCAAGTGTGGAACATTTTCATCAAATACTGAATTAAATTGTTGAAGTCAGGGATCAGTTTTTGTCAGCCTATTTCTCACTTGTTGGCCAACCTCACATATGCTCACGCTCTTATTTTAAAGGAAAATATGTTATTATTATCATTACTATTATTATTATTGTTGCTGTTGTTGTTGTTGTTTAATACTGATGATATGATAAAAATATCAATACATCACAAACAATTTTGAATAATATGGGCTTTTAAAACCATATAACTGTCTGAAGGTCTTTGTTGTAGTAGTTTTTATTTGTTTTGGTTTTTAACAGTACTGTATTTGTGTCTGCTGGGCTTTTTGCAGCATTCAGTAGAATGGAGTATTGCATTTTCTGATGTAATTCTCTGTATTTTTTTTACTCTCTCCAGATTCAATTTGCTGTGATATGTCATAGATTTTAATAGTTTATGGAAGCACTTCGAGCAAATATGTGACACCAGTGCTTGGTTATTCTCCCAGTCATTGAATGTCCGATGCAATTTTCCATACAATTGCATCATGGGTGAAAGACTAGCTGCCTGAATAATGGGGTGATGACTAAGCTGTTTGAACACGTTTGTCGACTATCAGTCATGACTTGGGCCGGCTCTGCCCAAAATTAATACAACAACTGACGTGATAATGGCCCTGCCCTCCTCCCACCGACCCCCACCCCCTTTGACACTCTCTCCTCACCACAACAAGACAGACTTACACACATGCACATACACTCACAAGCACAGAGTGTGATATATGTATCTATCTGTCCTACTGCGCCGTCTGTACACGTGAAGAAGTTTGGCATTAAGACCAGACCGAAGTGTTACACTCTCACATATAACCCCATACAGCTAACTGTAACTTGGGCAGCATGGTGGCCCAGTGGTTAGCACTGTTGCCTCACAGCAAAAAGGTCATGGGTTCGAACCCCAGGCCATCCCAGGTCCTTTCTGTGTGGAGTTTGCATGTTCTCCCTGTGTCTGTGTGGATTTCCTCTGGGTGCTCTGGTTTCCTTTCAGCAAAAAAAACCCCAACAAAACACGCATGTTAGGTTTAATACTCCTGCTTGTGCTCCTGAGCAAGGCAATGGAAAGAAAAACTGAAGTTTGTCCGCCGGTGCTGCACCATAGCTGCTTAAATGCAGAGAACCAGTTCGTTGTAAGAAACTACAATGACATAAAAGGGGCTTTCTTTCTCCAAAAAACTCTTATTCTACAAATATCTTCCTTTTCTGTAAATAACTTCTTATTCAAAATGATCATTTAACATTTTGTAAATAGAGTGCCTTATTCACAGTGTTTCTCCATTATTCCTTATTGCATCTTATTTTTCTATCTATTATTATTTTATTCTATCTTTATCTTTTATCCAACCAGATATTAAACACAATACCAATTACCAACAACCAATTAGCCTACATTCAAGAAGAAAAGGGTGACTGTGTCAGTGGACATCAGATAGTGTAGTCTTTGACTGGAATGAAAAGCTACACACAAGGCTCTCAGTGATATGTTGACAGACCACTGCGCCAGTAAGACTCCACAGAAAAGGCTACGGACTTAAAAAAAAAAAAACACATCCACACATTCACACCTCAAGTTCAAGTTCAACTTTGTTGTAATGCGTATTGAATACCGTGAAATTCTTGTGCTCTGGCTCTCTCTGCCTTAACACAAATGACACAAGGACATACAACCCCCCCCCCCTCAAAAAAAATACAGAGCTACATAGAATATGTACACAGAAGTCATACATTGTATACACAATATAGAAAGGTAAACAGTAACACAACAACAACCAGACTGCCTGTGGAAAGAAACTATTACTGAGACGGATGGTGTGTGAATTGATGCTCTGGTAAGGTTTTTTTTTTTTTTTTAGATGGAAGGAGCGAGAACAGAACATGGTGGCTGGTGTCCTTAATGATGTTTTAGGCTTTCATTTTGCAGCGAGTAGTGTAAATATTATGAAGTTGTGGTAGTTCCATGCCAGTGATTTCTGCTACTGTCTTTGTAGTCCTTTGAAGCAATCTACGGTCATGAGCACTCAGGTTGTCAAACCACACTGTGATAGCCTGTCAAGACACACTGTGATACAGCCTGTCAAGACGCTCATACCAAAACTCTTGAGACGCCTCAGAAAATACAGCCGCTGCTGTGCCTTTTTCAGGATGCAGTTGGTGTTGAGAGACCATGTGACGGTGTTTGTGATGTGTAAACTGAGAAACCTAAAAGTGTCCACAGTATCAATCAATAGATGACCCGTTGATGGAAATAGGAACGTGATTTTTCTCTGATCTTTCTAAAGTCAATGATTTATTTTATCTTGACATTCAGAAAGAGGTTGTTATGGCACCATATGTTTAATTCTTCCACTTCCCTCCTATAGGCCCTCTCATTACTGTCGCTTATTAGTTCAGTCATTGTGGTGTCATCTGTGAATTTAATGATGCTCTTAATGTCATATTTGGCAACACAGTCATGTGTAAACAGACTGTACAATAGGAGACTGAGACAGCAGCCCTGACATGAGCCAGTTCTAAGAACTAATGTAGATGAGTATGTTTTACCTATTCTCACAGTGTGGGGCCTGCCTGTCAGGAAATCAAACAGCCAGTTACAAATATATAATAAGAGGTGCCTAGATGAAGACCTCTGAGTTTCAACACCAGTTTAGATGGTACAATTATATTAAACACAGAGCTGTAATCAATAAACAACATTCTGACATAGGTAATTTTTCTCTCAAGGTGTGGTAAAGCAGTATGCAGAGCAAGTGAGTTTAATGGAAAAATACAAGCTTATACAGGTTCTGCTATAACCTTTGTACTGAGACAAACAGAGTCACTGGTTTCTAGTTAGATGTCATATACTACTCACATGTTTTTGCATACAAGTTGCGGAAGGGTGAATTGTATGTTTTTGCATACAACTGACCCTTCCGCTGCTGTCTCGATATCCAGGGACAGAGGGGTGACATCCAGAAGAAGCAGATCCTGGATATTCTCAGATTTGTCACCAGACAGGATGGCAGCCTGGACAGCAGCTCCATAGGCCACAGCCTCACCAGGGTTGATGCTTTTGTTCAGTTCCTTGCCATTGAAGAAGCCTTGCAGCAGCTTCTGGGTCTCGGTGATACGGGTGGAACCACCAACCAAAGCAATGTCATGGACCTGACCTTTATCCATCTTGGAATCACAGAAGGACCTTTCTACTGGGTGGTACTGGATGGAGGTATAGAAGTTAACACGCTCATACAGAGAGTCAACCTCAATGCTGGCCTGGGTGCTGGAAGACAGGGTGTGCTTTGCCCTCTCACAAGCAGTGCACAGATGATGGACAGCTCTCTTGTTGTCACTGATGTACTTCTTGTACTTGCGTTTGAACTCAGTGATGACATGATTGACCATGCGGTTGTCAAAATCTTCACCTGCAAGATGAATATCTCCAGCAGTGGACTTGAACTCAAAGATACCGTCCTCAATGGTCAAGATGGACACATTGAAGGTACCACCACCAAGATCAAAGACGAGAACATTCCTCTCAGATCCATTGAAGGTACCACCACCAAGGTCGAAGATGAGAACATTCCTCTCAGATCCATCCTTTCTTGTCCAATCTATAGGCAATAGCAGCAGCAGTTGGCTCATTGATGATATGCAGAACATTAAGGCCTGAGACAGTACCAGTGTCCTTGGTTGCCTGGTACTGGGAGTCATTGAAGGAGGCTGGCACAATGATATTTGCATTGTTTACTGTTTTTCCAAGGTAGGCCTCTGCAATCTCCTTCATCTTCACCAGCACCATTGAAGAGATTTCCTCTGGGTAGAAGGACTTGCCATTATTGATTGTGAATGGCCAGTGCTTCATGTCCGACTGCACAACTCCGTCATCAAACCTGCAGTCAGTGAGCCTTTTGGCATCACAGACTGTGGTGGTGGAGTTCATGGCAGCTTGATTTTTGGCAGCATATTCCAATGGGCCTCTCAGAACTAGTGAAGGCAACATAGCTAGGAGTGGTCCTGTTGCCCTGATCATTGGCAATGATTTCAATTTAAATGAAGGTTGACAAGATGGTAGTGATACCAGCTATGTTATATGGTTTGGAGACAGCACTGACGAAAACATAGGAGGCAGAGCTCAAGGTGGCAGAGTTGAAGATGCTAAGAGTTTTGTTGGTAGTGATGAAGAAGGACAGGATTAGGAACGAGTATATTAGAGGAACAGTTCAGGTTGGACAGTTTGGAGACAAAGCAAGAGAGGCAAGGTTGAGATGGTTTGGACATGTGTAGAGGAGAAATGCTGTCTATATTGGGAGGATGCTGAAGATGGAGCTGCCAGGCGAGAGGAAAAGAGAAGGTTAATGGATGTGGTGAGGGAGGACACACAGGTGGGTGGCGTGACAGAGGAAGATGCAGAGGACAGGAAGAGATGTAAATGGATAATCTGCTGTGGCTACCCCAAGTGGGAGGAGCCAAAATAGGAGTAGTAGTAGTAGTGGTAGTAGTAGTAGTAGTAGTAGTAATCTCCTTTGGCAAGTCCTGTGGCTTCCAACTGCTGGGAATGTCTGATCTTATTTATGTCCAGTAAAGTCTAGCGATCATAGGTAATGGTGCATGATTTTTTTTCAACAAAAGTGACACATAACAAAAGCAAACAAGGTGAGAACAGCTCGTACAGTGAGTCATCATAATATGGTGCCATCTTCGATCTCATCACGTGTCAAAAAGTTGTATGTTATTGTTAAGTATTTGTTAGGACAATACTATATTCACGGGGAGAGAGGTAACACTAAGAGGTGAAAACAGCTGGTTAAAATCGTGGAAGTTACAACATTTTTTAGAATCTCTAACAATCTATAAGCTTATGAAAAACTCATACCAACTGTCAAACACACTGGACGAAGCATCATGGTTTACATTGTTTTGTACTGTAAGTTGTACGCTTTTGTTTCAAAAACAGGGTACCGTGCCAGGAAGACACAGTGAATTCTGATTCTGCATTGGAAATATCTTAGAGAAAATATCAGGACCTCAAGCCTCAGCTGAAGCTGAAGTGAAACACATTTATTAGAATATTCGGAATTCAAAACCAGGTGGAGTAAAATTGAATCAATCTTTAAAAAAGATGACAAATCCAACATTCCTTTTTAAATCTCTGCAAAGACATATGGTTAAATCACTCCAGTCAATTGCTCATACAAGTGCGTATTGACTGGCAGCTCCATGCATTCCAGATATTCTAGCAAAGCCACGCAGAGGTGTTGCAGAGCTTGAAGCCTCACTTATTTTGTCATTTACATCAACAAATAAATTCCACTCTTAAATGTGAGGTGCAGGCATGGGGTGTAAAAAAAAGAAATCACTCAGATTTGGCCATTTTATGTGCCTCAAATCTACAGCTTAACAGAAGAGAATCTGCCAATCTTCTGTACAAGGGTGGACATCCAAGAAACCTTTCCAACAACGTAGAGTGGTCCTGTCTGATGCAAGACTGTAACTAACAATTTTATAACTAGGGGCTCTAACTTACAGGATCTATGGTGTGATTATCCTTCT
Source organism: Lampris incognitus (assembly GCF_029633865.1). Lineage (NCBI taxonomy): Eukaryota > Metazoa > Chordata > Actinopteri > Lampriformes > Lampridae > Lampris > Lampris incognitus. The sequence goes on along the minus strand of NC_079222.1, from coordinate 13,188,884 downwards.
GTGGAAGATGAAAGGTCTGCCCCCTGAATCTTTTATGGAACCCAGAATCCTTAACCTGGCATAGGTATATTGATGGATGAGTCTCAAAGTCTGCATAGGAGATGCAGACAGGGTGGATGAAAGTCCGTCATTTCACAAACAACTCAAAAGTTGAAACCTTATTTTTAATAATGACTATGGCAAGACACTTGTACTCTTTAGCGTCTATCTAGCGTCCATGTTTCCGCTTGTATCACGAAAAAAACAGAAACTCATCTCAGTTGTCCAGATAATGTCACTTCGTCAGTCTACTTAAACTACTTTGCTTCTTTCTTCTAGTACAATCATTGTTTTACTGTGAGACTGGCAGCATGGATGACAGCACAGGTAGAACGGAGTGGAGAGCTGCAGGGATTTGATGGACAAGGGAAGGAAGACAGAATAAAAATCTGCAGTGACTCATGGGCAAAAGTAAGAAAGCTATCCTATTCAATTTTTTTTTTTGGATGAGAGCGATGTTTGAACATATGCTTGAAGCTTGGTTTCCTTCCCATTTGTTTTTTGATAGTGCATAATAAACTATGTCAAGCACACAAAAAAATGAGATGTGATAGATTCGTGGTTCTCATATCTATAAAAAAAACATTTTTGGTGGAATGCAAAATGGGCCTACGGGGTTCTTTAATAATTCCACTACAATGAACAATTGCTAGCTGAAAATTGAACATCATGAAAGAGAATCTTAATCTACAAACTTCCCTTCATGTATTTTAAGGAGATTTTGCCCCAGAAATACCCCATCATCAAGACTATTATAGGGCTGTGCAAAAAAATCGATACAGCTCAGTAATTGCAATATTTTTTCACAATACTTTATCAATTTTCCAGCCCCTTGCATCAATACATTAAAATATCATTCATGAATTAAACAGATTTAAAATGTTTAAATATCCCTCAAATCCCTGTGATCAAATAGTCTATGAACTCTACTCTTGCAGATGTGGGCTAGTAGTAGGCTAGTTGCCTCCCGGCACCCGGCAAGCATGGCGGAAAATATTAGAGCAGCGCCTTCGTCTTTCAAAGCCGACGTTTGGGTGCACTTTGGTTTTAAAGACGAAACATGGAGTAACGACTTGGATAAAACTAATGTCATATGCAAGCTTTGTCATACTACGATAAAATATTCAGGAAACACAACCACCTTACGATCTCACTTAAGATGACACCACGCAGATAAAATAGCACAGCAGCAACCTCATCCCGAAACCTGAGGACCCAAGGCAAACTACACTGGATAGTAACACCTACAAGCTTCCATCAGCTTGTGCACAGAAGATTACAGAGTTAGTGGTGCTTTTTATTTGTAAAGATTTACGCCCATATAGCATAGTTGAAAACCCCAGCTTCAAACATATGGTAAACACTATGGAGCTGCACTATGTGATCCCAACTCGCCGACACATGATGGATATAGCAGTCCCCAGGCTTTATGAAGAGGCTAAGAAAACTGTTAATCAACTCTTACCTCTGCAGAAAGGTAAGAAAAAAGGTATCTGTTCAGTGTTCACCTCAGACAGGCCTAAAGTTACTCCACTAAAGATAGGCCAGATAGTTTAATGTTTGTATTAACAATCTTGCATCATCGTCAGCTCCCCTACTGTGTGGAGTCCCTCAGAGGTCTGTCCTTGGGCCAATGCTTCCTCTGGGTCATTTGTTTAGTCACTTCCAAGACATGTCATACCACTGTTATGCCGATGATACTCAGATCTATTTCTCTGCCAAACCCAATAACCTGAATCAACTGTCCTCCCTCCATGATCGCTTAGCTGCCACCAAAGACTGGATGTCCCTTAATTTCCCCCATCTAAACCTCGCCCAAACTGAAGTTCTCTCAATTGGTCCTGAGAACTTTGCCACTGTAGTTGGTCACTTCATTCAAACATCAAACCTACCACTAAAAATCTTGGTGTCATCTTTGACAGAATATTTCTTTCGATCACCATGTTACTAAACTTGTCCAATCCTGTTTTCTTCAGCTATGAAATATTGCACATTACCCCTATTCTTGCATCCCTCCATTGGCTTACTGTAAAATTCAGAATAATCAATAAGATCTTATTGATTGCATTTAAGGCACTGCATGATCTTGCCCCCAGTTACATTTCTGATCTTCTCATTCTTCATTTGACTTCTCGACCAGTTCGATCCTCAAACCTTGGTCTTTTATCCATCCCTCTCTCCAACTGCAAAACAAAAGATGACCGAGCCTTTGCAGTTTTAGCCCCAAGCCTCTGGAATAATCTTCCCCAATCCATTAGATTCGCTGAATCTTTGGACTGTTTTAAGCGGCTTCTAAAAACCCATCTTTTCAGGCAAGCCTTTTTATAGATTTCCTTTTTCTTTCATTTTTAGCTTGGTCTGTTACTCCCTATGCCATGTCTTATAGTCATTCAATTTATTTTATTTTATGTATTTTTCATGTTTTGTGTATTGAGTGTAAAGCAATTTGTAACTGTATGTTTTTAAAAGTGCTATATAAATAAAATTTGGCTTGCATGTTTGCTTGCTTGCTTGCTTGCTTGTAGTGTTGTAAATCAATGTTAAATACACTGAGAAAGCCACGAAACCAGAATCAAATTCCATGTATGTGCAAACCTATATGGCCAATGTCTTGTACTTTATAGTACTTATATTAGTAGTGAATGGACCGGAGACCAAGGCATAACGTTGAACATTTACTAGGCATATCTTCAAGTCTCAACACTCGCGCATGTGTGCTCATTACATATCAAAACCTGCTCACTACAGCCAATATACATGATTCTGATTCTGATTCATAGCAGGATAAAAACAGCTGCAGCTAGTAACATTATGGGTCTGTTGGATGTATTGACAGACAGACAAAGCCAGCGTTAACAATTGTCAATACTATCATCAATGATGTTTCTATTGCACACCTTGATTAAATTTGTTTGAAAAATATAGAAATAGAAAAAGATATAATTCAGATTGACCCGCACTTGATTCCTAAAAAGCAGAAGTCAGCATGTTTTGTAGAAACTTCTCACTCAGACTGTCAAATGCTTCAGTGTTGAAGTCTGGATCTGAGGGCTAATCTTCATGTCCTTGAAAAGCTTTAGAGACAGATAAGTTGCTGCGTTTCTCACACAGCAGTGCCTACAGAGGAAAAGAATAAATCACTTTTCAATGTAGCCTATCTTTTCTAATAAATAAATGATGTGATTACTTTCACTGTTGCTGACAGTTTGGCAAGCCTAATCTCCTGCCCCTGTCCCAGCAAAAGACCCAACCAATCCTCAACCGCCTACTACCGGTGATGGAAAAACATTCTTATAATATTCAATCAGAGATCCTGATTTTTTCAACATTTTTTGGTCTGAAACAATTCCCAGTGTGGTCACCAACAAGAGGCTGGTGTATGTAAGTGGCCAAAGACTTATCATGCATGCAGACACTGAATCTTAATCAGATTGATACTATCTCTTCTGCCATAAATAATGATGATTTCTATCCTTTTTTTATTAAATTTAATCAAATTAGTTAGTATGAAGGTTAATGTTTAATTTGTGTGTTTATGATTCCATACACACACACACACACACACACACACACACACACACACACACACACACACACATAGATTTGCAACAGAAAGGCACACACACACACACACACACACACACACACACACACACACACACACACACACACACACACACACACACACACATTTGCAACAGAACGGTTAGCTATTTTGTAACACAAAAAGCAATGCAAGAACCCTGTGTGCCTCTGAAGAAGAATTCTATTTTTGGTAAATTATATTTTATAAGCTATATGACTCTATTCTTAAAATACGATTTTAAATAATATTTTATTCAGACTTAAACTTTTTAAGATCTTGCAAAGCTACAAACTCATTGATCCATTTTGAACACGTGATGGAAGATCCACCCGTGTAGTTGGAGCTTCTGAACCAAGACACCAGAAAGTGGTAAGATAAAAAAAACAAACATAATTTTCATTTCCGACAACAACCGGAATTACAGGATTAATTAACCATAGCATTTTCCATGACATTGTGCACATAAATTATATAATTTGTCGTGGATGGTTGAATTTTTCTTTCTTTTTTTCTTTTAACCCAGCCACTGAAGATGCACAAGCCAGGGCATTCTTAGTGCTGGTCTCAAGACCGGATAAATGGGGAGGGTTGTGTCCAGAAGAGCATCCGGCATAAAACCTTTGCCAAATCATTATGCAGATCATAAATCAGATTTAAATACTGGACCGGTGAAGGCCTGGGTTACCAATGACCGCCGCCAGTACTGTTGGCCAGCAGGGTGCTGAGGGAAACTATGCTACTGTTGGGCAAATAAGAAGGAGAGGGGGAGGGCATGTCTAGAGGCAGCAGGAGAGGAGGAAGGGTAAGAGTGTGGAGGTGAGAGCCAGAACTTTGGATGTTGGCACTATGACTGGTAAAGAGAGAGAGCTGGCTGATATGATGGAGAGAAAGAAAGATACACTGTGTGTGCAAGAGACCAGGTGGAAGGGGAGTAACGCAATGAACACTGGAGGTGGGTTCAAACTCTTCTATCATGGTACGAATAGGAGGAGAAATGGGGCAGGGGTAGTTCTGAAGGAAGAGTACGTCAAGAGTGTGTTGGAGGTGAAAAGAATGTCAGACAGAGTGATGAGTATGAAACTGGAAATCGAAGGTGATGATTTTTTTCAGTGCATATGTCCTGTAACGTGGGTGTGAGATGGAAGCGAAAGAAGAATGCTGGAGTGAGTTGGGTGACGTGGAGGAGAGTGTGCTCAAGGAGGAGAGAGTGGTGATTGGAGTGGATTTCAATTGGCATGTTAGTGAAGGGAACAGAGCTGATGAGGAGGTGATGGTTAGGTATGGTGCTGCTAAATGAAACTGCAAATCTCACAGTGTCAAGGAGAGGAATGTGGAAAGACATATGGTGGTGGATTTTGCGAAAAGGATGGAAGTAGATGTGGTGAATACGCATTTCAAAGAGAGGGAGGAACACAGGGTGACACAAAAGACTGGATGAAGGTGCACACAAGTAGACTATATCTTATACAGGAGGCGAATCTGAAAGGGTTTGGAGACTGAAAGGTGGTGACAGGGGAGAACGTAGCTAGGCAGCATCTGATGGTGGACTCTAGGATGACTTTGGAGATCAAGAAGAGGAAGCGAGTAAAGGCAGAGTCAAGAATCAAATGGTGGAAGTTGAAGAAGGAATACTGTTGTGTGGAACTCAGGGTGGAGGAAAGACAGGCAACCACTGCAGAAATAGTGAGGGAGACAACTAGGAAGGTACTTGGTGTATAATCTGTACAGAGGACGGTAGACAAGGATACTTGGTGGTGGAATCAAGAAGTACAGCAAAGTATACAGAGGAAGAGGTTGACAAAAAAGAAGTGGGATAGTCAGAGAGATGAAGAAAGTAGACAGGAGTACAAGGAGATGCGGCATAAAACAAAGAGAGAGGTGGCAAAGGCAAAGGTGTACGGTGAGTTGTATGAGAGGTTAACACTAAGGAAGGGGAAAAGGACTTGTACCAATTGGGTAGACAGAGGGACCAAGCTGGGAAGGATGTGCAGTAGGTGAGGGCGATCAAGGATAGAGATGGAAATGTGGTGACAAGTGAGGAGTGTGTGTTGAGAAGGTGGAAGGTGTACTTTGACGGGCTGATGAATGAAGGAAATGAGAGAGAGAGAGAGAGAGAGAGAGAGAGAGAGAGAGAGAGAGAGAGAGAGAGAGAGAGAGAGAGAGAGAGAGAGAGAGAGAGAGAGAGAGAGAGAGAGAGAGAGAGAGAGAGAGAGAGAACGTTGGATGATGCGGGGATAGTGAATAAGGAAATGTGGTGGATTAGCAAGGAGGAAGTGAGGGCAGCTATGAAGAAGATGAAGAGTGGAAAGGTGATTGGTCCAGATGAAATAGCTGAGGAGGCATTGAGATGTTTAGAAGAGAGATGGCAGAGGAGTTTTTAACTAGATTGTTTAACACAATCTTTGAAAATGAGAGGATGCCTGAGGAATGGAGAAGAAGTGTACTGGTAGCGATTTTCAAGAATAAGAGATGTGCATAGCTGTTGTAACTACAGAGGTATAACGTTGATCAGCCACAGGATGAAGATATGGGAGAGATTAGTGGAATGTAGTTTAAGAGGAGAGGTGATGATTAGCGAGCAGCAGTATGGTTTCATGCCACAAAAGAGCACCACAGATGTGATGTTTGCTTTGAGAATGTTGATGGAGAAGTATAGAGAAGGCCAGAAGGAGTTAAGATTTTGTCATTGCGGATTTAGAGAGAGCATATGACAGGGTGCCACGACAGGAGGTGTGGTATTGTATAAGTAAGTTGGGAGTGGCAGAGAAGTATGTAAGAGTGGTCCAGGATATGTATGAGGAAGGTGTGACAGTGGTGAGGTGTGCGGTAGGAATGACAGATGGGTTCAAATTGGAGGTTTGATTACATCAAGGATTAGCTATGAACCCTTTCTTGTTTGCAGTGGTAATGGACAGGTTGACAGATGAGAACAGGCAGGAGTCTTTGTGGACTATGATGTTTGAGGATAACATTGTGATCTGTATGGAAAGTAGGGAACAGGTTGAGGAGAGCCTGGAGAGGTGGAGGTATGCACTGGAGAGAAGAGGAATGAAAGTCAGTAAGAGAAAGATGGAATACATGCATGTATGAGGGAGGACAGTGGAATGGTGAGGATGCAAGGAGTAGAGTTGACGAAGGTGGGTGAGATTGAATACTTGGGGTCAACTATTCAAAGTAACAGGGAGTGCAGAAGAGAGGAGAAGAAGAGAATAGAGACAGGGTGTAGTGGGTGGAGAAGAGTGTGAGGTGTGATTTGCTACAGAAGGGTACCAACAAGAGTTAAATGGAAGGTTTACAAGTTGGTAGTGAGACCAGCTATTTTGTATGGTTTGGAGACAGTGGCACTGACAAAAGACAGGAGGCAGACCTGGAGGCGGCAGAGTTGAAGATGGTATGATTTTCTGAACGCATAAGCTCTAACAGCATGTTCCCAAAGCCAAACTAAATTATGTTTCGCTGATTTTTTGTAAATAAATTAAGACCTAAAATATGTGCTTGCATAAGTATTCAACCCCCACATATCAGTACTTTGTAGAGTACCCTTTTGCTGCAATAACAGCCATGATTCTCTTGGGGTAAGTGTGTACAAGCTTTACACATTCTTCTCGAGTAATTTTTGCCCGTTCTTCTTGACAGAATTTGTACAGGTCTTGCAGGTTGGTGGGATGGCGCCTCTGGACTGTGATTTTCAGTCTGTGCCACAGATTTTCAATGGGGTTGAGGTCCGGACTTTGACTTGGCCACTCAAAAACGTTCACCTTCTTGGTGCTGAGCCATGCCGTTGTTGCTTTAGCCTTGTGCTTAGGATCATTGTCCTGCTGGAAGGTGAACCTTCTCCCAAGCTGCAGTTTTACTGCAGACTGCAACAGGTTTTCTTCCAATATTTCCCTGTATTTAGCTCCATCCATTCTTCCCTCAATTCGAACAAGGTTCCCAGTGCTTGCAGATGAAAAGCAACCCCATAGCATTATGCTGCCGCCGCCATGCTTCACTGTAGGGAGGGTGTTTTTTAGGGCATGAGCAGTGTTAGGTTTGTGCCACACAACACTTTTGAGTTTTGGCCAAAAAGCTCAACTTTCATTTCATCTGACCACAAAACTTTACCCTCATCCTAACTGGTTCTCTCTCATGCTTGGTAGCAAACTCCAAGTGTGCTTTTATATGCATAGTTCTGAGCAACAGCTTCTTTCTTGCCACCCTCCCATGTAGGCCAGATTTATGGAGAGCCCATGATATGCTTGACTCCTGCACATTTACTCCAGGTTCAGCCACTGACCTCTGGAGCTGCTTCAAAGTGATTGCAGGATCATCTGTGGCTTTCCTCACCAGCCCACGTCTTGCTCGGACACTCAACTTTGAGGGACGGCCTGTCCTACAAAGCATTTGGGTGGTGTGATGCAGCTTCCACTTTCTGACAATGGATCCAACAGTGTTCCTTGGGACATCCAAACACTTGGACTGGGTTTTGTTTTGTATCCCTTTCCTGCCTTCTGCATTTTAATCATTTTGTCTCTTACTTCAGTATTATGCTCTGTTGTCTTCATTTTCTGATGGAGTTCACGTCCGGCTAATGAACTTTACACTGAGTGCTTTTTATACCTATAAATGAGACCGTTACTTTAATTTCTTACAGGTGCACACTAATTATGTCCAGTTGTGTTTACCTGAATTTGTTTTAGGAATAATTTGTCATTTGTGTAAACTTGGAGCTTTCAGAGCACAAGGGGTTGAATACTTGTACAAGCACATATTTTAGTTCATAATTTATTAATATAAAGTCAGTGAAACATAACTTATTTTGCCTTTGGGTTCATGCTGTTCGAGCTTATGGGTTCATAAAAATAATATTGTTCAGGAACAGATGTGTGAGTATCTTTTATAATCCAGAAATTAGTGATGACTGTCAAGGGAGTTGAATACTTTTGCAAGGCACTTTATGTCTGCAACCCTGTCAACTGTGCTGCTGCTTGTCTATGCCAGGACACTCTTGGAAGAGACATTTTTAATCTAAAAAAGTCTGTTCCTGGTGAAATAAAGGTTAAATAGAAAATAAATTAAAATGTCCCAAAGTTTTTCTTGTACAGGCTATGTTAATGTTTGGCAACAAATTTGGTGCAAAATAAGGACAAGTCATCACAATGTACCACTCTCTCTACTTGACCTTCCCTCCTTTCCTTCTGGTTTCAAAGTTTGCAAAGTTGCATTGTGCTTGTGTCTCTCTCTGACATACTATCCTCCATTGGAGACTTGTTTAACACATAACATATTTTCTTGGTCCTCTGTACCCTGAGATCCTTATCAAAAAGAACAGCTCTTCTGTATGACTATCAACTCTATTCCACTGAGAGGACTAGGTACATGAAAAAGCAAATAGCTTTGAGAATTTGATAAATTATCACTGCTTATACACACTTCAGATAAGCCAGTTGTCAATAACAACTGAGGAAGATTTTCAAAGTATGTTTACCTGTTTTATTGTTTTGTTAAAAAAAAAACATGTCCTTTGGACCACTCCTCTCCCCCACTGGGACACGGCAGAATACTTTGGAAATGGCTCGAATATTTTTATTAAGATTACAAGGTTATCTACACACAGAAAGAGTGAGTGAGATATAAATGTACCACTTTCAACTTCACGGGATAATTTGCCACTTTGATTTTGCCTTTTTTTTTAGTGCACTCTGCAGGAAGTAGGACACTATTTACTGTTTGATTACAATGTCATAAAATAGCAAAATATATAATATTCCATCATTTTCCAGCCATAGGTACAAGTTCTGCCAGGGTTTATGATTTTCATTACATACTTAGTTTGGAGCTCAGCCCTGCCAAGTGGGTGAAATGCATTGTTTTTCATGGAGACCCCACCCCTTTACGCATGGCCCCTTACAGCTGGGGCCTACAACCAGCCGAGCTGTTGTTCAAAATGATCAGGCTGGAAACCTGTAGTCTTCCAGATGTGTTAGAGGGATGAGATTGTAGAGTTTAGAAACTATCTACCTAAGATGGGTCATTAGGAGTAAAGTGTCATTAGAATTAGCCTAGTATCACTCTCATTTTTGTAGGCTGAACAAGTGAGCTACTGAGATACCTTATTTTGCTCTTTTGCTCATTAACAGCAACCCCCCCTTTCCCCCCCCTGTCATAACTCCTCAATCCTACTTGTTTGCTCTTTTCAAAACATGACATAGGCAAAGTCAGGTTGGAGACAAGACATTCTGCTTGGCACACATTAAAATTCTGTCATTTTCTGTAAGAAGTTTGTTACGGCACAAGTAAAATTCCTTGAAAATTATCAAACCTTCGAAAACCCATAATGCATAACCACATCTCCATGTTGGTAGCCCTATGGTATAAAGGTTAAATGAAGTTTCTCGGTGAAAATATTGAAAGTGAAACAGAGTCCAAACTTTTGGAGAAAATAATCATCGAGAGGAAGGAAGAGTGAAGACAACATTATGTGCTTGCCTTCATCTAGCCTTCTAATGACAAATAAAAGGATTTACTAGGTTCTTCACTGGCCCAGCAGAAGCCCTCGCTAGGCTCATGCCACTCCCCACAGAGCCACAGCTGAGCCCCATGAGGAATAATGAGCTGTAGAAATCCACAAAGGTCACTCACTGCAAAGATCCCCCTCTTCACTCCAGCTGAATTAGGAATGCCACCTCCAGAGCTCAAAGAGAAAATTGTATAGTAAGAAAAGGGAGGTAAAATAATGAAGTAACTGAAAGAAGGGGGGGGGAAGCAAAGCCAAGCACCCTTAAGAAAATCTTCACCTTTACCTGACAACCTGCGGGGGGTGAAGCAGTAGGATGCTGACGCTGGAGATGAGAGGAAGGAATTGAAGAGGTGGGGTAAGGATTGAATAGGATGAGTGGATGGAAGGAAAGCATGAAGGATGACACTGGGAGATTGTGAAGCAAAAGGAAGGAAGAGATTGTTGGACTCGGACAAGTTAGGCATTAGTGGTAAGGCACAAAGGAAGGATAGCACGGTAAACAATGGAGGAAGGGTGGGGAGACAGGGAGAGCTCCCTATAGAGAAACGGTGTATGTAATGAAGAGAAAGTCATTTTAGTTAGAACGATATGGAACTGTTTCCAAACTGGGATAAGTGTTCAGTCCTCCTAATCCTGAAATCCCTTAATAATCCCTTAATAACTCTGCTAAGAAAAGGTGTGGTGAATATAATATAAAGGTTAGATAATTGCACTTATCTTACATTATAATGAATATCAGTGGTAAAAGGGTGTTCCTTTCACCACTGATAGTAAGTGGGTAGTGTGAGAGAGACTGCAGGGTTATGCCTCCCATCCATTAGAGCGAATGTGGATAGTATGAGAAACCTAGATTTGGCTACAATGAATGATCAGATGAGAAAATAAGGAAGTGTTGTCAAGGTAAACTTGTGAACAAATTGTTTTAATCTGGTCTAGTCTTGATGACAAATGCACGAATAAGGGTCTTGGGATCAGTGATGAATGAGATGGGTCAGATTTTAGCAAGGTTTTGATGGTGGGAAAAAAAATTAGTCCTGGTGGTTTATCTAACACGTGACTCAAAAAAGCATTGGAGATGAATCAACACCCAAATTTTTTACTGAGAAGCCCTGTGATATTGTCTCATTAGAGCAACAAGCAACAACCAGCACCTCTGTTTTGTTGGAGCTAAGAAGTTAGAAGCCAAATGACAATCTTTGTTTTTGTTTATTTTTTGTTTGTTTTTGTTTTTTTAATTAAAGACAACTATACCTCTAAATTTCTCGATTGGGAGTGATTACCATACAATAGAAACTGAAACAGCTAGAAATAAAAGACCCCCCCCCAAAAAAAACCTGAATCCCGAGGGAAACTAAAGCACACCACAGAGTATTAAGGTCACATTACCATGACATATTGTGATCTTGCAGGACTTTTGCCAAGAAAAAAACAATCTCGGGACTCCTGCATAGTTCTCAAGGTGATCTATGAGTGTGCCATGGTGAATAGAGCCAAAGGCTGCATTAAGATCAAGTATAAAACTCCATGAGGCATAATCAGAAACTTTGCAAACAGAATATTATTTTATTTTCTGAGCATAGATTTCAGTACAGTTGAAGAGACTGAAACATAGATTGAAATGGTTCAAATGATTGTTGTTGGACATAGAAGTAATAAGTTCCTAAGCCATGATCATTATGCCTATTTTTAAGTTATACTTTGTAATTTATGAAGCCTATCCCAATTTTGTACATGCAGTACTTAGGCAGCTGGGGTCAATATATATATATATATATATATATATATATATATATATATATATATATATATATATGTGTGTGTGTGTGTGTGTGTGTGTGTGTATGTATGTATATATGTATAAGTAGTATATGTGTATATATGTGTATATATACATGTATATATGTATATGTATGTATAAGTATGTATGTATACACACACACACACACACACACACACACACACACACACACACACACACACACACACACACACAAAGAATCATACAGTTTACGTTGTCCAGCATCACGCCATGAGGCATAATCAGAAATCCTGTATCTGTGTTGATATTCCGCTCCTCATTAGTCGAGCACTTACAACACCACTGACAGTTTCGGAAAAAAAAAAAACGGTTATATATATATATTTTTTTTCACATTTCTGTACAGTTGCATCTGGACAGTTTCTACCTATGCCAGATTTATTTTTCTGCATCTGTTAATGGCCGTTCAAAAACATCACCTACGCTACCACAAATGTGAAATGTATATTTAGAATAATAAAATAACACAACACTTCTGGAGGCAGGGTCATGCTGCTTGACTCACCCATTGGGAGCAATCCTAAAATGCCACTTCTGAGGCCAAACAAACTGCCGACTTGGGGGTTTAGTTCCACGTGTTGCAACAACGCATGTTCGATAGTTACCGAGACTAAAAGAAATAATTTTTTCACTGAGTTTTTCAACGCAAGTGGCGAATGGTCCCTGAACATAATCAAAATAAACCATTCTATGTCACTTTTGTGTCACGTGATTTGTTTGGACTTTGGGAAGGAGAACACCCAGACTCGTTCCCAGACTTATACGTGACACGTGGTCACGAGAAGGGCGATGCTTATCGTGACAAGTGATCCTCTGTTGTGCTTTCGTAACAAAGTAAAGCATCCCAAATCTAACACACCGTCATTTCAGAATTTTCAAGAGGAATACAATTTTATCCAACTTGTAGTTTGTTAATTTCCCATATTTCTATAGTGCTTAGTATGTGCTACATGGTACAAGACAGCAAAACAAACACTAAGAGGGTATTTAGCCGTAAAGAGGGCTATACATTTTTTTAATTGGCCACACCAATTTGCTAAACTAGATTATTGTGGCCTGAAATGTGGAGTGCTTTTTTTTGTTGCACTGAACAAGGACTGTGGATTTTCCTTATATTGATTGCATTGAACTTTAGAGGACATACTGGACTGAACTATGTGTCCTGTATGAAGAAAAGGGAGGACGACTGAAATTTAAACTTGCCTATACACTAAATGAGCAGTGAAAATAAAATAGGAATAGACTTCAAAAAATCCTTTAAAAAGAATAGAAAGTTAGACATCTGTTGAGTATCTATGGGTCAAGGTTAGATTTTCTTTTAAATATTAGTTTAATCACTGGTGGCACAGTGGCACAGTGGTTAGCGCAGTCGCCTCACAGCAAGAAGGTCTTGGGTTCGAGCCCCGGGGTAGTCCAACCTTGGGGGTCGTCCCAGTTCGTCCTCACGTGTGGAGTTTGCATGTTCTTCCCATGTCTGCATGGGTTTCCTACGGGGGCTCCGGTTTCCTCCCACAGTCCAAAGACATGTAGGTCAGGTGAATCGGCTGTACTAAATTGTCCCTAGGTATGAATGGGTGGGTGTGTGTGTGTGTGTGTGTGTGTGTGTGTGTGTGTGTGTGTGTGTGTGTGTGTGTGTGTGTGTGTGTGTGTGTGTGTGTGTGTGATGGCCTGGTGACCTGTCCCGGGTGTCTCCCTGCCTACCGCCCAGTGACTGCTGGGATAGGCTCCAGCATCCCCGCAACCCTGAGAGCAGGATAAGCGGTTCAGATAATGGATGGATGGATTAATCACAGTGGGTTCAAAGACAGTAGGGGCAGTATCAGCAGCAGCTGAGGCATCAGTTTGAATTCCCAGAATCTACCTTTTTTTTTTTTTTTTAAGTTTTTTTTTTTAGTTTTAGACTCTGGCAAGGAGGGGGTCAAGTAGGCAGGTGGCGGGTTTGGGAGCCATCACCTTTGAGAGAAGTTTCGAACTACAAGTGTAAAAATTAATCCAGGGAAGCACCAGATGACCTCTCTGCCAGAGTCCCTAATGCAGCTGTAAATGTGGAGCAGCTGGAAGGGAATGTGTCAGAGCACGTTTTGTAAGAGTACCAAAAATAATTTTTGAGCATATTTTTTGGTGCTAATAAGGCCAGAGTTATATGCAGTTCTAGCTGCTGATGTGCTTATAGCATATTAGACTATCATGCCAAGCAAGATATCAAACTTGTGTGCATCAGGTTTGGACATGTGCTGTTAATGCTAAGGTTTTCTGTAATACTGTTTTAGAGCCACCTTACCTAAACTGTTTTTCTGGGGACCCTCTTTTTTAAAAATGACAAGCCATCAGGACCCAATTCACAATAGACCTTACCTATACAGCGTGAGAAGAGTGAATTTGTGCATAAATTAACATTCCTCATCATTTTTGCTGCCATTTCCACATCACCTTATATCATCTAGAATAGGTAAACCAGCTATTTCAAAGAGATATACGTTTGATAAATCATGATGCATGTTATTGAAACATATACACATGATAAATACTTTATAAATGAGACAAAATAAGTGCATTTAGGTAGTTTACAGGCTCTCGTTTATCCTCTCATCAGTAAAACAAAGCTTTCGTATTAGATTCAATATTATAAGTACAATTATCAGAACAATACAAACATTCAGTACCATCAAAAACATGTTTCTTGTTGAACATTTTTTTTGTGTGAAATGCTCATTATCAGAACAAGTAGGCTTGTGCAGCTATTATTATCTAACAATCAATCAGTTTGAACAGTCAACAATCAATTGCTTAACCACATCAGGTCTATTCCACGTCAAATATCACTAGGCCCATTATGTGCTATTTACCTATCCTGAATATTATCTTTTTAGGCCTACTCCAAATATCCAGTTGTGCATATGAATTTAACTTATAGCTTGCTAATGTGATAGGTGGGCCTGCGTGCTCTTTAGTGTTGCATTCCAGTGCAGTGTACAAGAGGAGAACACAACGCACATGTCGGGTAATTATTACGGTGGAAACCATGAGTGTGATAGAAATACCAACGAGCTTCCTCGTGTGGCTGAAAGATGAACTCCAAATATACATCTTAAATAAAAGACTGGAAGAAATTCTACAAATCTATTTGGCGACCTGAATAGAATCTCCTGCGACTCACCTGTGGGTGACGACCCAGTGTGTGGGAATGACTATTTTAGAGCACATATCTCCTCACTAAGCCAATGCATTATAGTCTCTTAAAATGCAGTTTCTCTAGCTACCAAGGCAACTGACTCAAACATCCACCCCTCCATCCATCCATTATCCAAACCGCTTGTCCTGCTCTCAGGGTCGCGGGGATGCTGGAGCCTATCCCAGCAGTCACTGACTCAAACATTTGCTTACGATATTGGGAGGTATATTGTATAGTCGTTTTTGACTTTCAGCAGTGTTTCCCGTAGCTCGTCATAGCAAATGTAGTTTCAGTATCTTTATGAACTGATTCAGCTGTCTGGGATTTCAGTATCTTGTAATATTTTAAAGTTGTCAAGGTCTCAACGGGTGTAAGTGGCCT
The DNA here is from genome assembly GCF_029633865.1 of Lampris incognitus. Lineage (NCBI taxonomy): Eukaryota > Metazoa > Chordata > Actinopteri > Lampriformes > Lampridae > Lampris > Lampris incognitus. The sequence continues at coordinate 13,173,388 of NC_079222.1, read as the reverse complement.
GGTTCATAGAAAGGCCGTCACTGTATCGCTACTAACTGGTTTTCTTGAAGCACGTGATTGCAAAAACTGTTTAGATAATCCTATAAAGCTTGTGCAAGCTCCACTGAGAGGGGCAAGCTTGCAATCTCAAATATTGTTCAATCTTCATTTAATAGGCAACGTCACAAATTAATTATTATGATTAAAAATGTTGGCCCTTAGAACATTGTAGTTAATTAGGCATATTCAAAAGGACTATGATGGCCCCTACCTAGTTACCATTCTGTCTTGTGATGTGTATTTTTTAATTTTCATTAAAAAGTGATTTTTTTTTAAAAATATCCCATAGAATGCGAATAAATATCAATGATATTACATTTAATTTGTATAGCACGTTTCAAGAGCTGAAAGTGCTTTGCGGGACAAAAGAATTAATAATCACCAAAGTTGAGATGTCTGGAAACCGGACCTGCTTCATCGATGTCACGTCTAGTTCCACCAGCCGATAAACATGGAGGCGCCTCAGGAGAGGAAATGAAAACTAGATTCCCTTTGGCAAAGCAGACAGAAGAAATGAAAAACACACAGAAGAAAATGAATCATCAGCATTGTTAACAGAAACTCCCTATTTATTCGACACTTATTCTTGTGTAATCACAATATGAATAAAGAAAAAAAAAGTGGTACCAATATTTATTTTGTTATGAAACTCATCTTATTGCAGCAAGCTAGCAGCAGCTATCGATCATCTGCCATTACTCATCACCTCTTTAAAAGAGGCCTCGTGGACGCACTGCATTATTCTATGCATTCAGTAGTTACGAGGCTTATGAATTATTTCACCAAAGTGGTGCAAGAGCTGCAAGCAGCATATAGTAGGAGTAAAAAAAAATGGTGTGATTCATCTGAGCATCTGAGGGGGAACTTGCAGAAGGGAAGAGTCAAAGCAAGTCAAATTTATTTGTATAGCCTGAGATCACAGTTAAGTCTAAGATGGCTTTACATTCTCATTATTCACATTACATTCTCCAACACAGGTAAATGGAAAAAAAGGACAACATGTGGCGCCCTATATCCCATCGAATCGGATAAGGTAAAACTCCACAGAAAATATTTGCAGGGGGGAAAAGTGGGAGAACGTGAGTGCCATAGACAAGATATCAATGTCTCAAAGGTGGGGGGGGGGACGATTTATCAAATGTATAGCTCAGAATAGAGGGTTGGCTTAAAAATCATCAAGATTTTCACCACTGAACTTTATGAGATCACACAATTATCAAGACTTAACGTTTAATTGTCTTAATGTTGCTTATTAAAATGAATATTTGTATTTCCCTTGTTTTCATTTTCAAGCCCCACTGAACACTTTAAGTTGAGAGTGCTGCTATTAATTTTTGCCCTCCCCCAAAGAGATTGACTTGCTAACCACAAGCAAGTGGACGAGTGGGTGAGTTTCCTTCCAGCACCGGGAGTTGCTTTGCATCCAAAAAGGGATTCTGTATGCAAATACACAGTATGTGTTGAGGGGCTGTGGAGCCATGAAAACACACTCCGTACCCTAGTCCAAATGCTTCTCCCTCACACATCTCATTAATCTGTCTTACCACAGTGTGCGCTATAAAACAAAAAATTAATCAGCACAAAATTTAATACCGGAACGCTATATAATATTATTTATTCCTCTTAATTATACTGTAAGGGAGAATGCCCAACCTAAATACCCTGAACACTGTGTATAGGCTAAGCCAGACTGGCAGAAGGACAGTGTAAATACTTAATGTGTGTTTTTATAGGCTAATAATTAAATTCTAATGTGTTACGGCCACGGGTGTGTCCGTGTCCATATAGTTGTGTTGTGTTGTCTCCTGTATCTAACCCCCACTCTCGCGCTACATTCAGGTATCCGCCAGGTGCTCCTCATCACCTAATCAACCGCTCAACAAATCAACCAGTTTCCATCAGCTGTGCAGTCCCCCATTTAAACCCCCATATGTCTTCAGCTGCCTGGCTAGCTAGTTTAGTTTGTGTGATTTTAGTTAGTGTTGTGTAGCTACTTTGTGTTGACGTCTCTGTAGCTACTTTGTGTTTGTAATGTCTGGTCAGTGTTCAGTTAAGTTTTGCATTGTCTCAGTCTTGAGTATTTTGAGTTATGTTTAGGCTTTCGTTTGTTTAGTTCTTTTGGGCAAGGGGATCAAGTGTAAGATGCCCATGGGCAAACACCCCATCACGTAGCTTACCTCCTGTTATACACACTAGGTTAGAAGTGGTTGCCACCCTCTGTATATATTTAGGGTGGTGCTTTTGAGCCCTGTCAAGGGGGGGGGGTACTTTTGTTAGTAGTTTGTTGTTTTGGCAACCGTTCGGTTCCCTTGTCCTGTCATGGTGTCAATAAATATTTATATTTTATTATATTTATATGTTTATGTCTCACTGTGTTGCACCCTCACCTCACTGTTACCCAGTGCACTAATTGTTGCACCCTCACCAGACCGAGGGATGTAACATAATGTATGAACTGAAACACCCATATGGTTATCGGCATGCTATCATGGGCAGGGATTGCTTGCATGTCTACCAAGTAACTGTAGTCACAAGTTAAGAAGCCACTACACATGACTGAGGGGTTGTGGGACATGATATGCAGTTGTACTCCATATGAGTGGCTACTTCCTGGTTGCCAGACTATGAATGGAGAGGAAAAGTTAAGGCCCAAACCTTTACTATATGCTGCAGCATAGCGCCAGCTGAATAAGATATTGAAAATAAATATATTGTAAATATCCATAGGTCTGGTCCTGAATAATAGAAAAGGTTGGAGTGGTATACAACCTGAGCTGACGAAGACTGATCCAGACAGATAAACATAAATCCAGAGTGACGGACAGTATAATATATCAGGATAAAGTAACCAAAATGCCATGTCCATGAATAAGTATGAAGCAGTTTATTGTTATTTTCTTACTTGTGATCTCATGGGATAACAACTAGGGGATTGTTATGTATGCACAAAGCATGTAATGTTTGTCACATTTGTAAATGTTTGCAATGTAATTTCTTGCCTTTTGCCTCCAAAATACAAGATTTTTCTTAATGAACTTATTGACGTCAGGGGTGATTGTTGTATTTCTTAAATTCATATATATATACGTGTGTGTGTTTGTGTATACATATATACATATATATATATACATATTTCTTTGTGAACAAGACCAATAGGTAACTGGGTAATTCCTTCTGTAGCTAAGTAATAAACCAAATAATCACTCAAAAACACTTCTTATGTAGTTCACTTTATCAATTCATGTAACTATCATAGTTGTCATTTGTGGTAAAAAAAAAAAGTCAAATTTAATTGATTATTCATATCAGGCTACATCATAACCAGCTTCTGTGCTACCTCCCAATACTTATAACAGCCTAAGAGTAAAGAGTTCAGACAATACATTTTTATTTAGGATAAGGGAGCATATCTCACTTCTGTTTGAAAAGAGTTAATGAGACTTAACAGAGAGCTTTGAAAATGTTTTTAAGTATGTCGTCATAATTATATTGATAATGATCTGGCAGAGAAATCTGAAAAAACAAAAAAACAAAAACAAAAATAACTTGTTCTCTGGTTTCATGGTACACATTAAGCAGTATGTGCGTTCAGGTGTCCTAAGTTTGGATTACATAGCTGCATCGCCACTAAACTGCTGCCATTTAATGTGGCAGCATACAACCACAAAATGCTCTCTAATTTCCCTGGGAAAAAGAAAAAGAAAAAAGAAAGATGAAACGTGAGCTTGTGGATGGAGTGCAGCAACATTTAATACAATAGCTGCATCATGTTTTTACCTTTTCACAACGTATTTCTCATCCAGGAAAGATGAGCTTGCATCGTTTTTATCCGCGGTATCACGAAGTATAACTTCAGCGTCTACATTTTAAGCAGATGAAAACTGGGCTGTGAAAGGAATCAGTTCTGTTGTAGTAGTCTGTAATACTGCCGAGAACCGCAGCCCAACAGAACTGGGGACTGAACAGGATTCAACATCCAAAATTTCACAAAATACATATTTGAGACGTACTTGCCTGCTTTCTAGCTCTTTTTATTGATACAGTTACTGTATTTGTCACAGAAATTATCCGAAAATAAAACCAACAATCCCGGTCCTTATAGAGGTAGTACAAATAGTGTGACCCATAAGAGGTCAAACTGATCACTCTGGAGACACATTCAAAAAAAAAGACTGCATCACATACCTGCTTTGTCGGAGGACATCTAAAGTGTCTCTTCCTGCCAGGTTAAATTTTCATTAAAAAAAAAAACAAACAACACACAATTTACCAATGTCACGCTGGGGCATCAAATACTGCAACACCTCATATTGCACAGCTGACACATACGAGGGGTATTAGATCGATAAAACATGAGCCTAAAAAACAAGGCAACAGGACCGCATTAGTCAACTAAACTCTCGTGATAGACACGTGACAAGCTGGGGTAAGGTGTCATAACAACACTGCCACCTCCAGTCTAACCAACACCACCCTCACTGTCCTCTACATCCACACCCTTTTTCCCTCCCTCTTTTTTTTTTAATACCTTTTTCTATAGGCGAGTGGACAGACAGGCTAAAAACAAGTGTTTCCTTTCTCTTAAAGGTTCAAAACTGTATTGAAGTCAATAAGATAACAAGTTCTGAACTTGAAGATTTACAGCAGCGGAACAAAAAGAAAAAAAAAGATCTCATTGCTGGAGTATTTTCGTCCTCTTCTGAAAATAACCACACTATCACAGCAACAAGGAACAACAATTGCATAAATGGCTACTTTAAGAAGCTCTTACCTAAATTGCACAGCAATAAGAAATGCTGCACCCCAAAAAACAACAAAAAAAAAACCAAAAACATTTTGGGTCCTTCCTCAGCACTCTGCATCTGCCCATGAAAATGACAGGCTGGTGCACTAAATGGCCTAACATACACCGAGACCAGCCAAAACAAAGTGAGGCCTCGAGGCACCCGGTCACCGTACGTGGCCACGAGCAGAAGCTATGTACTGGTGGGGGCAGGCTTACGCACTGGGCTGTATCCTGGTTCACGACAAGGGCTAGCCAACGGCAGCGAGCTGTAAGCAAGCGGTGAGAAAAGCAGGCGGTAATCAAGCACGCGTCTTCCCTCTAACTACTGCGCTAGAATCAACACATCACCCCGTGTGAAACACACAACACATACGTTTTCATCAACAAATTGGTATCAAATCCTGTTAAATTTAAGTTAAAAAAATACTGAACTATTCCAAAATTGTTGTGTGTTTGCTTCTACATCCTGGGCGTGTACGTGTACCTCAGTGAATGTTGCACAGGTGACATTTAATGGAGCAGTAATAGCAGACTATGCATTTGACCAGTGAAACTTACTTAAAGTGTGACAGCCTGGCAGCCGGTCAGCCTGTCCAGAGTGTCTCCCCACCCGCTGCCTCATGACTGCTGGGATAGGCTCCAGCGCCCCCGCCACCCTGAGAGCAGGGTAAGCAGTTTGGCTAATGAATGAATGAATGAAATAACTTACTTAAAGGTCTCATAAGATTAAAAATAAAAAATCAGCAATAGTGAAACCTAACTGACCTGCTAATGTAACATCAAACCACCTGAATGGTCTAAAACTAAACTCCTATCACAATCTAAATATTACATTTCAGCATTTTAAGATAGCTGGTCGTGCTTTTATTTCTCTTTTTTTTAGTAACCAACAAACAACTATTTAGCAAGACTTGCAAAAACTGTGAGAAGGTTTAGGTTATTCATTTTTTTTAAATTCAAATATCCAGTAAGCATATAAACAAGGAAAACTGTCATACATGTAAATCATATATTCATCCATCCATCCATCTATTATCCAACCTGCTTATCCTGTTCTCAGGGTCGCGGGGATGCTGGAGCCGTTCCCAGCAGTCATTGGGCGGCAGGCGGGGAGACACCCTGGACAGGCCGCCAGGCCATCACAGGGCCAATTTGAGAATTTATTTAAATTAAAGTGTTAATCATTGGGGGATTTTAACTGCGAAATACCTGCCTGCTAGTTTAAAACCTTGTGCAACGTTCAACAGTTTTAGTGTTGTGAAGCCCACCAGATCACATACAACAAGACTGTTTTTTTTTCCAAAATAAAAACCTGTTCATTATCAGTAAGTTATCTGCAAAAACTGTCCATTGGTGGTGGTACATTTGCATTTGCTGAGCATTTTGCAGAAATAGTATTGCCAGAGCTGGACGCCAACCGATGCCTGTGATATCTAATCAGAAGGATTACATTCCCTGGTCCCCCATAGACCAACTGTTGTTAAAGATATGTAACTGGAGAGGTCACTTCCCTATCCTGCAACCTCGGACCTACGTCATTATCTCAGATAATGGCTTCTACCACAGTTTGGTATAGTCTGTCAAGGTCATAGCTAGTCTATTTCAGGACAGATTGTCTGTTCGTTTAAAAGGCAGAATTAAACTTTTTGTCCCATTTCTTTTTCTTTTTTTTTAAATTTCTCTCAGGTGATATTAGATATAGATCCCACCTGTGAAAGATAGAATGAGAAATGAGCAGGAGAAAAATAATTGGATGTATTAAAAATGATATTGAGAGCTGAGATTGTCTTGCTTCAGGGGCCGGTTCAACAAATTAATCTCCTATTTCATCCTAGTTTGATGCAAAGTAAGCCAATTATCACTAACACACATAGAGTCACACAACAGAATGACAAATTGATTAAAAAAACAAAACAGCAAACACAGGGGTGATTATAACAAAATGCAGGGACATCTGAATAAATGAGGAACTGGGAGCTATTCATGACGCCAAGTTCACCTACAAAACAGAATATCTGTCAAACACACACACACATGCACACACTCTTTCCATCTGTGTTCCACTTATTTTCTTGACTCATTTGTAAAATCTGCTGATGTACCACTAATATGGGTGGTGGGGTGGGGGTATTCTCTGACCACCTTGCTAGGTGTACTGTGTATAACTGAATTTCAGGTACACAGGGTGAATGAGAAAGAGGAGCCAAAAGAGAGAGAGAGAGAAAAATGAGCTGGTGGACAAAAGGGCTGCTGGCCTTGAGAAAGATGAGCTTCCAGGTGGAGATAAGCCCTGCCGTGATGGACCAGGAGAACCATTAGCTGACAAATGGCCACCGCTACATTGTCATTAAAAACTAAACCCAGTGAAGAGAACAGCTACAGTGCATAGCAACTTATGAATAGAACTAAGCAGCTGAACAATCAAACTGAACCATGATCTAATTTCTGATGATAATTCCTTCTTTTTTCTTTTCTTTTTAATAGCAAGGGGTTTCATTGCTGTATTTTTTTTCTCTCCCATTGCTCTCAATGGAGCAGATAACTGAGATGCCCCTCGGCCATTTCACTGCTTTGATTCATGCTGCTGTGATTCTTTATTTTTTTATTTATTTTTTTGATTATTTCTCCCCAATTGTACTTGGCCAAATACCCCACTCTGCCGATCCGGGGACGGCTGCAGACTATTTCTTTTCACCTGACAGTGAGGAGTTTTACCAGGGGGGACGTAGCGCGTGGGAGGATCACGCTATTTCCCCCAGCCCTCCCTCCCCCCGAAAAGGCGCGTGGGAGGATCACTCTATTCCCCCCAGTTCCCCCTGCCCTCCGAAAAGGCGCCCTGACTGACCAGAGGAGGCGCTAGTGCAGCGATCAGGACACATACCCACATCCGACTTCCCACCCGCAGACACGGCCAGATGTGTCTGTAGGGACGCATGACCAAGGAGGAGGTAACACAGGGATTCGAACCGCCAATCCCGGTGTTGGAAGGCAACGGGATAGACAGCCACACCACCCGGACGCCCTCTGCTGTGATTCTTAAACATTTAATAGTGCTCAGGCTCACAAGCGAAGGCAGCATGATGCACACGTCTACAAAATGAGAGACATACACTTCACACCTGGCCCCTCACACACATCTCACACATTTCACCCACAAAGGCAGGCATGGAGGGAGATACAGCATATATTCATAAAAAAAATAAAAATAGACGCACACACAAACACACATACACACGTGCATGCGCACACACACAAACGCACACACAAACATACACACATGTGAAAACCATACTCAGACATCATGCACGCTTTTATATATATATAAATATTTCTTTTTGCGTCTCTTTTTTCCCCTCTTTTTCTGCAGTTATTGTGTTTCATGGACAGGTCACCTCCATGGCTTTGTTTACACATCCTCTCCCACACACCTCCCGCAGTGACAGCCTTGATTTAGGATTCAACGTTGTCCAAACCACCACTTGCTCCCACTCCCTCCACCTTTTTCCCCTTTTCTCCTTCCCTCCATTTTTTTCCGACCTCCCTCCCCTCTCAGATCTCTCAGTGCCCCCTGGGCATCCATGGGCTGCAGATTCTATCGTTCCCTCCTCTTCCCACCCTCATCACTCTTCTTCCTCCACTGCTCCTTAAATCAGCAGAGCAGCCTATGGATACATCACTAACTCCATTAACCAGACACTGTTAGCCTCAGGGTACAGCATGGTGCTCTCTCGCTCTCTCTCTCTCTCGCTGTGTTGATGGGGGGTTGTGGTAACACACCACTGAAGTCTAATATTGCAAACGCACAATAAGCTCAAACATTCCCCTTCAAAATTAATCTAAGCTGGAACAGTCACTAAATTAATTACTCTCTCTAGCTCTCAAATGTTTTATTAAAAGTGAGGGGGGGCGAGAGAGAGAGAGAGAGAGAGAGAGAGAGAGAGAGAGAGAGAGAGAGAGAGAGAGAGAGAGAGAGAGAGAGAGAGAGAGAGAGAGAGAGAGCACTTGTGCATACCTAAGTATATAGATAATGGATGTGGGTAAGCGCAAACAAGGACCTAAGATAATGTGCATTGTGACCTGAGGTCAGAGCAGGAAGGAAGAAAAAATAAATGGAATAACAGAGGCAAGCCGACCTGGAAAACAGAATAGCCCAAATAAACTGGATGTGATAGTGCGTCTTTTTCTAGCTTCAAGCACACGGTAAACATGTTTTCTGTCATAATAGACTTAAACCATTAGTCATGGATGCGTATGTGTCTCGACTATAATTGAGTTCATGTATTTTTTTTCTTCTTTTTTTACATTTTTATCCACTGCCTCAAGCGCAGTCCCCCCCTTGGGGCCGGACCCATGATATTGCAGTACATATAGACATAAAATAAAATATCACAGCATACATCGTCATGTCACTTTTTCCTCCTGCCAAGACGGCTGGCACACCACAGCCAATTACACACATGGGAAGGGGTGTTACTGTATTTGTCCACTTTACCAATTGGCAGACATGGGCACAAATCCATCAAAAAGTATATTGTTACAAATTACAAATACTTGCTCATCAAATGTATCAAAATAAAAAACAAAATACTGGCATGATAAAATGTATTTAGTTAAAATAGAAGTGATTTGCAATTTTAAAGTACAAAAATATATTCTATACAAACTGATATCAACTTGTTGGCATTTAGTAGCCTCAATACCAGAATCAGAATCAGAATCGTGTTTATTGGCCATGTAGCTTTGCACATACATGGAATTTGCCTCCGATTTCGTGGCTCTCTCAGTGTACTTAACATAGAATAACAACACTACAACACAACAATCTTCAGAAGGATTGGACAGGTGAAATAAAAGGTTATAAAGTGCAATGGTGCAGAGAATAAATCAGAGATGCTGAAATAGATGTTAGCGGGTTATTTTCACACATGCCAAAGGTAGATGGACATGACAGAGCATACCACTATACGTACAATGTACAGTACAGTATAAAGGGTTGACAGTGTTAAGTCATTTCAATGACAGCCCGCAGAAAGAAACTGTTTTTTATATCTGGTTGTTTTGGGTCTGACCTTAACCCCCCTACATTGAAATGATGAGCTCTGCTTATTTCCCCACATAATAGATTTGAAGTGGCCAATCAAGATATCTTAGAGATGGGAGGCTGTGAATTCAGGGGTGCATGCTGGGATGTTTCTGTCAGTCAAAGCGATCATTGACTGACTGAGTCAACAGCCAATTGAAATGCAACCGGGGGAATGGAATAGTTAGTTAACAGTTAAATTTCTGAGATCTCCAACTTTACAAGCAACCAATTGAATGAATGCAAAAGACATAAAAGTACCATCACAGTAGAGTATGATACAGTACAAAACAGCAGAAGAGAAAGAGATGCACCCCCTTCCCCCCAATGCCAACAACCTAAAATAAGAGTATAATCCTTTGTGTACCCACTAACACTGCAGTCCTCCCATTTCTGCTTCAGTTGATTTTCAGCACAACTAATGTCTAACATTTTTTAGTTTTTTTTTTTTTACATTTCAGTTTTAGTTTTTTTTAAGCACAACTAAGTTCTCCATCAGTTCAGCTGCTAATCACCTTCTGTGAGGGTGGTAAACCATACCTGCAAAGGAGAAGAGACACTCAACTGGTACCGATGATGGCGAAGTGGTGTTGCATCTCACAAAGAGTAGCTTGATCAGTGGCTATGAATCCAGTGAGGAAATGTGCTTTCTGGAGACCTCCAGAAAGAGAAGGGCCCCCAGCTCTGCTTTGCTGTGGCAGGGCAACATCTCTCTGCCCAACTGGCTCCCAGTTCCTGTTGTTGGGATCTGGCACAGTAGAGGCAAACAGGGAAACAAGGTTGTTATGAATTTACATTAAATACAAGGAGTTTTAATGTCACGGAAATATTTAAAAACGTCACATAAAACTAGCTACTCATTTATTTTTTTAATTGATGAATATTCATATTTGATGATTATTTCATGAAATTGCAGTTTAACCGTAAGACACTGAAGTGAGAGTAGTTTACTTGTACCCTGGTCAGAAGCTGAAGAAATTGTCTTCATTCTCTTCAGTGGTGTTTGATGAGGCAGTCTGACTTTCTGACACAAGGCCAAGCTCTTCAGCTGAGTGCAGGAAAAGGTGGCGTATCCTCTTCTCTGCAGCGAGTTTGGGAGGCGACCACCTCATCTTGAAAAGCGGGTGGTTGTTGTAGCCAGGATGGTTTCACTGACATTATTATTCAGCTGTAAGAAGCTACTGAACCCTTTCTCAAAGCCAGCTATGGTGGCTTGAAATACATGTGAGCAGTACCGCAGGGTTGAAGCATGTAGTTTAGCGATGCACGTGTAGCTCAGCAGCTCGTCCCCAACAACTCCTAAACTCCTTTTTTTCTGTTACTCTTTCGACCAACATTGATAATGTAACCGGTTATTTTCTTGCCCGGTGCGGGATTCGATACGGGGTGTACTGCACCACAAGGCGACATCACTAACCGCTCGGCTAAAGGGTCAGACCGGGTTAGCTAGGGGCTAACGTGTCTTATTAGCAGTTTACAGTCGTCACCCTCCCCGGAAGCGCGCCCTCGCGCTTGTTCTTCCCGCGCTCCGAAGAGACTTCTGAGGATCTGCACACTTCCGGATCCCACCGCTGCCACCAAAGTAACCGGTTATTTTCTTGCCCGGTGCGGGATTCGAGACGAGGTGTACTGCACCACAAGGCGACATCACTAACCCCTCGGCTAAAGGGTCAGACCCGTTAGCTAGGGGCTAACGTGTCTTATTAGTAGTTTACAATAACATCGCAGCATAATGTCTCAAGGAAAGCCCGCGGGGAAACGGGAAGGCGAGAGTATGTCGCCATCCATCCATCCATCCATCCATTATTTGAACCGCTTATCCTGCTCTCAAGGTCGCGGGGATGCTGGAGCCTATCCCAGCAGTCATTGGGCGGCAGGCGGGTATGTCGCCGTTAAAAAAAAAAGCTAAGGTATGACGTCAAAGGAAGAGCTGGACGCCGCCATTGCTAACGCTGTTAAAACCGCGTTGCTAGAACAGCAGAGTAACCTCAACACGTTAATGCAGTTGGCAGTGAAAGAAGCGATCAACAGTGTCGTCATCCCACAGTTAACCGAACTGGAGGCTGCAGGCTACGATAAGAGCTAGCAAGCAACAAGCTAATGATCGTCAGCATCAAGTGGGGGAACTCACCCCAGTCACTCAGACGGAGGGCCATAGCCGGAGGTCCAACGTGAGACTGGTCGGGTTGAAGGAAGGCGAGGAAGGGTGGGACGCCATTGGTTTTCTGAGCAAATACTTGCCGAAGTGGTTACCTTCATTGGGAGAAAGGGTTATCCGCATAGAAAGGGCCCCTAGACTTTACAGCAGAGTTAGTGCAGATGCTAACCGGCCTTGCAAGCTGATCTTCAAACTGCTGCACTGCTCTGACTGTCAAGCCATTTGGAGGGGAGGGGAGCTATAGAGCTCCGCCCGTTCAGCATAACAAGCGAACCCTGCCGGTCTTCCCGGATTACGGCAGAGAAACGGCGAGCAAACGGAAGGCGTTCGCCCCGGTCCACAAGAGGATGATTTCGCGCGGGCTCCGACCGTTCCTGCTTTACTCGGCCCAGCTGGAAAAAAAATCACCTTTCTTCAAAATACCTTTCAACCTCCACCAGCCCTACAAAACCAAGAAATGGCCGCTCTGCTCCGGGAGCCGGAAGACGGCGACAAGATGGACTTCTCGTCGCCGCCGCCGTGAGTTGATTTTGCCCACAACTAAACGATCTTGTGACATTATGATGTGCACCGCGACTGCCTGCTGATTTAGCTATTCAACAGTGATGGAAGTTGACGTACGTTGCTGTTGTTCACTCTTTAGGGCTGTTTATTCCTCACATTGCTGAACTGAGCTGGTTGAAGTTAATTACATTCTGCTGTGCGGGTTATCTGAGTGTTAGAAAAGCGCTATGTACGTTTAATTTATTATTATTATTATTATTATTATAGGGACTGAATCGTTCACATCTCGTATTGTTCCCTCTTTAGGGGTTCAATCTTCCTATTGTTTAGATACGTTGGTTGCTATTTATGATGTTCTGTTGGAGCGGGGTTGTGAGGCGTGGCCTCGCAGCACGCGCACCGTCGGAATGACTAGTGCATGTTCCATGCAAACCTTAGGCGTTACAAAGACCTGGCGGTTTGTCTGTTTGTATATAGCTCTGTTGTTAAACTCTCCATTTGTCTATGTTAAATGTACTATGAGGCTATTGGCTATTAAGAGACATATTCTCAGTTTAAGTCTTTTCTTTACTACTCATATAAAGTGGGCTGTTTACATGTTATTTTGCTACACCTCTACACCACTGTTTAAATGGCGAACTTAAATATCTTGAGCTGGAACGTTCGAGGTCAAAAACTCACCCATTAGGTGTGCTCGTTGCCTGGAATTTTTACACCACAAACGTGTTTCTATAGCTCTGATTCAAGAGACAAACCTGACAACGAGGACGTACAGCGGTTCCAAAACAAGCACTATAAAATTACAGCTCGTTCATCCGCGTCAACTAAAGCTAGAGGTGCCCTGCTTATGGCGGAAAGGAAATTACAGCTTGTGGTTATGGAGAGTGATAATGACAGTGGTGGTAGATTTGTCTATGTGCTGCTCTCTATTAATTATACAAAACTTCTATTAGTGTGTATCTATGCACCTAATGTTTTTGATGAAAACTTGCATTGTTAAAATACCAGTCTCCCCAGAGCTTGACAGATCTATAGGCGCACATAACGCAGCTCCTCCCTCATCCTTAGCTCTAAGAGCCCTCCTGGTTGACTTGAACTTAGTGGATCTCTGGTGCATTCGTAATGAAAAGCTAAAGCCTGTTCCTTTCATTCTGGTTGTCATGGCACCGCCTCCAGGATTGATTATATATTTGTCAGCCCTTCTCTTATAAATAATAGACCCCATTATTAACATGCTCCCTATCTTAATCTCTGATCATGCCCCTGTGTCATGCACTTTAACACCGTTAATTGATTGCCCCAAAGCACACAGATGGAAATTTAATGCCTCTCTGCTTAGCAATGCTCATTTTCTATCACAAATGAAAACACAACTTGGTGAATGTATTGAACAGAATTTTGAGTCATGTGACAATCCCCAAACATTATGGGACGCAGCAAAATGTTTTATAAGAGGCACATGTATTAATTTTTCTTCTAGGTTAAAAGCTAAACGCAATAAGCGGTTTTCTGAAATTGAGCAGGAGATAGACAGATTGGAGAAGGTGCAAAGAGAAACACCCTCTGAAGCCAACACCAATATTCTCGAGGTGTTAAGGGGAGAATATAGAAATGCATCCATAAGCAAGGCCAAGTTTATTCTCCATAGAACCAAACAGAGATATTATTATGATGGCGACCTGTTGTGCTCGCGCACCAGAACCTGACCCGTGTGGCGAAACCCAAGACAGACAGACACGAGATGACTTCTAAGTCTACAAAGGGGGGTTTTATTGTGGGAGGGAAATGTATGGTGAAAAAAGGCGGTCTGTTAGTGGGATGTGTGAATAAACTATGTGTGGTGTCCCGTGGTTTGCGTGTATAACTATGTGTGAGTGTTTTTAGCCAATGTGTGGTGCGGTATGTAAATGACCAGGAGGTGTTGAAGAAATGTGCGTGCACCTGGCAAGAAAGTCCAGTCCGTGTTCCAAGAGGGGTTGTCCGAGAAAGTCCAGGTCCGAGATCCGGGAAGTCGAGTCCGAAAGGAGGGGTCCAGGTAGAGGGACAAGGGGGGAGATCGCAGGAGAGGTCCGGGGAGAAACGTGAAGGTCGCTGGGGACGAGGGAGACGCGGGGAGCCGTGGAAATCGCGGAGGGAGAGTCTTGGGAGGAAACAGAGACACGAAGATAAGACACTGGGGAATAAACAGAAAGCAAGGAACGCTGGAGGGCTTATCAGAACTTCACCGCAGGGTTCAGTACGTCGAAGCACTGAGAGACGTTCTGGGAGGCTTTTTGTAGAAGGCTGCCTGATTGCCACAGGTGTGCCTGATGGATGATGGCAAACACCTGGTGCAGTGCAGCGCTCGTCTCAGAGCGCGAGCCGAGCGCTCGGATGTTTCCGGCACGTCCGAGCTGGGGGAGTGGCTTGAACGTGCCGGGGAGGCAGCTCGGGGCGGTGTAACCACAACAGCGACCACCTGAGTAGACTATTAGCCCTCTGGTTAAAACAAAATTAATCCAAAGCAGTGATTAATGCTATTCGTATAACAGAGGGTGATGTTGTTACAGATCCCAGTGCAATCAACAATGTTTTCAAAGATTTCTACAGCAGTCTCTACACATCAGACTTCCGTGTAGACATGTAGAAGGGCACCGTGTTCGTCAACATTTTGGTTTGCCTTGTCTGGACCACCTAGAGAGCTTAGAATTAGAAAGCCTCGTCTCTTTAGAAAAGCTTGAAACAGCAGTAAAAACTCTCAAAAAATGGCAAGAGTCCTGGTTTGGACGGCCTACCTCCGGAACTGTATCTAGTCTTTTGGGATCAGGTAGGACCTCTTATATTGGGCTCTATAACCTTTACCATTGAACAGGAATCCTTTCATAGGGACCAGAGAAATGCACTCATCGCCATCTTACTCAAGAAAGATAAATATCCTCTTGAATGCTCAAGTTATTGCCCAATCTCGCAAATTTGTGGAGATTTGAAGCTTTATGCCAAGGTACTGGTTACTCGCATGGAGGTGGTAATTGGGAAGTTAATTCACTTCGATCAGACAGGATTCATGAAAGGGAGAGAAGCATCAAATAATGTTGGATGCTCCTACATGTTATCGAGGTTGCAGATACCATTCCAGAGGACTGTGCTGTTTTCTCTCTTGATGTTGATAAAGCTTTTGATAGACAGGAATGGTGTTCCCTATGGCTGGTCATGGAGAGATTCGGATTTGGGCCTAACTTCATCTCCATGATACAAATGCTATATGGTCACGCTACAGCATTAGTTCTCACAGGAACATGTCAATCACAACCCTTTCCTTTACACTGCAGAACCAGATAGGGCTGTCCACTTTCCCCTCTGCTCTTTGCCTTGTCCCTGGCCCAGTCCATCAGAGAGAGTGACGCAATAAGTCCTATAACCATAGACCAATCTAGACATTATATTTCATTATACACAGGTGATTTTCTTCTTTTCATATCTAATATTCAGACATCACTACCGCAGGTCCTGAAACTATTTAATTTATTTAAAGGGATGGCAGGATATAAAATCGGCTGGACTAAATCTGCTCTTCTTCCATTGAATACCGCTGCATTGAATACCAGTTTGACTGCTGATATCCCTAACTAACTGTATATTCTTTACATACCTTGACATAAAGATTTACACCAGTCTTAGTAGAATAGTTCAGGAAAACTTTTTGGGTGTGAAAAAGAAGGTTACAGATAATCTGAAGAGGTGGGGCTCTCTTTATGTGTCTTTACACGGCAGGGTTACAACTATCAACATGAATATTTTGTCTCGGATTCATTTTTTGTTTCTTATGATCCCTCTAACACCACCACCTAAATGTATCACAGAAATGCACTCCCTCATATCACAGTTAATCTGGGGAGGAAAGCATGCATGAATCAAACTTACAACCTTAAAAAGCACATAACTCACTGGAGGCTTAACTACCCCAAATCTTAATTTTTATTATTGTGCTTTTCAAATTAAACCACTGCATGTTTGGAGAAACCAGGAATCTGAGGCCCTTGGTGGGCTATGGAGGCAGCACGCATGAAGCCACACTATCTGGAAGACTTATTATATACAGACAGGGGCCGCAAAAACATTAATCTACGATACGGGAACATTGTAACCGATTCTATTGGAATAACTATCACCTTAAATCAGGTAGGCAACCTTTTACATTTCCCTCATGGTCACAAAAAGGTGTCTCCACTCTCAGCGATGTTTTTAACAATGCTGGATTCTGTTTATTCCAAGATATTAGGGAGGAATATGATTTACCGGGCACCTCATTCTTTTTTTTATTTGAGACTGAGATCTGCAATGAAAACATATGGGTGCCCTGGAATGGGCCTTTGCCGGAGCACCCTATGGAGGAGTGGATCAGTCCTGGGTGGGGTTCTCAGGGGTCAGTGATGTGTATATCAGCTGCCGGGCACAACAATGCATATGTTTTTGGACTGCTTACTGATCAGAGATTTTTGGACACAGGTTATATCAGTGCTTTCAGAATTATTAGGATCAACAATATTGCCTGACCCCTGCCTTTTTCTGCTCAATGATGATCCGTCTCTGTCTCTCAATTTAAATCAGCGAAGATTAATGATGGTAGTCCTTACTGCAGCAAAAAATACCATACTGGCATTGTGGTTTAATCCCAAACTTTTAAGTGCTGGATGGTGTCCTACCAGAGCATAGTGTCTCTTGAGTGTACAACAGCACAACTTAATAGAGCCAAGCCTACCACTGTGCAGGCATGGTCAGGCATAGCTGTGTCCATAAGGGACTACCTTAAAAGAAGGGCTATCCCCCCTCCACACCCGGTAACATCAGATCTGGAGCAGACCAGCTTTGGAAGTTAGCAGAAATGGGTGGTTGTATATGTAATGTATTGTTTTGTTGTACTGTTTTTTTTCTTTCTTTCTTTATTTTCAGTCCACTATTATTTGTTTTTCCCTTGGGAATGTCTGTCTGTTACTCTCAGCTACTATGGATTTTTTATTTTTTTTATTTCGGGCCTTAAACATTGTTACTAATGCGCTGCCCTGTTGTTGTTGTTTGTGTGTGTTGTGTCCTGTTTTTCTTTTTTTCTAAATAAAACTTGTTGATCACAGAAATGTAGTTTAGCCTGAGTGGCAAAGAGGGTAGGTATGAGCTCACCATGGTAGCATGAGGTCTGACCTTGAAGGCGGTCAATCGCAATGGCAATGGGCTTGAGGACTCTGCAGTATTCCTCAAGGAAATCAAGCTCTACCTCTGAACGGTGGGAGTGCAAGGCAGGCATGATCTCAGGGAGCGTCTCCCAAATGAATGTGATCTAACTCAAAACAATCAAAAAGAGAATTCCACCTACAAATGCAGTGTTTAATTGCTGGTTGGTCAAGTCATGGAGTATTTCTGCATATTGTGGTCTGCCAGAAGCATTCCATAAGGCTGAACACTTTGCCATGGGTGAAAGATTCAGCCTGGAGTGAGTTGAATTGTCTTTAATTGCCCTTTTGGCATCAGTAGTTGAAACCAAACAGTGTGTGAGTGGAACACCTGATGTGAGGTGGTACAATGATAGCACACTCTTGACACTTCTTCTCCCTCTGGATCTATTATTACAAATGAAAGATCCTATTCCATCTCATCTGTTGCTTCCTGTTCCTCTGAAACAACTGTGACACTGAACTCTCGAAATGCTTTTGAGAAGTTTGATACTTTGTCAGTTACAGTAGTCACAGTTGTTAGTCCATGTTCTGAATTAATTTCTTCCTGTAGCTCTGCAATAGGATTGTAGGTATGTGGACTGGGAAAATGGCTGCAAGAAAGAGCAGCTGATTCACGTTCTAGCGTGTCTGTTTGGATCCAATGTACAGTGACTCAAATAGAATTTGTTTTTTTAGTTAACCAGAAAACTGCAGTGATGCAAACATGTTGTATGCACTTAAGTATCTCCTGCTAATTTGCTATTTTGTTATTGACGTCTTCATCAATTCTTCTCCCAAGGGTTTTCCTGGACATAACTTTAGCACCTTGGCGAAGTCCCTGTACCAAGTCTATACATTCTTTATGCTCAACAATGGCCAACGGGTATATGCCTTTAGTGACAAAGGATGTGACGAGAGAGTCAGTTTTATTTTGTGTCACTGGACCACGTTCAAAGAGAGTAGTTTGTTTGTATAAGGTCCTATTTTTTCCCTCTGGCAAATTCCTTTTTGTGGTCTTCAAATTCCTTTATTTTGGCAGGGTGCCTTCGTTTCAAGTGGGTTTTAAAATTTGATGTCGCTGCAAGAGAGCCACATATGACTTTTTTTGTTCATGCTGACACTCAGCCTCAATCTTTCCCTTTGGGATCTGCTTTACTATTTGGAAGTATTTCCCATCCAACATTCTACTTAAAGAAAAATGTATAAAGACACCGTTAAATTAATTAGGCCTACCATTTGCAACTTAACACCAGCAGCATTAAAAAGCAAGCAAGCAAACAAACAAACAAACAAACAAACAAACAAACAAACACTAACAACTCACATAATAGACACTAAAACACAGACATATATGTATTACTTAACATTATCCAGGAATGGCGTCAATTCATTTTGAATTATATTAACTATGTATTTATTTATTAATTTATATTGCAAAACATTTTGAACAAAAAGATGAACAGCATTTACCTTCAGAGTAAAGATCAGAATGAAAGATTTTTAATTGATACATGACTTGCTTTCTTAAAATCTATGATAAGGTTTTTTTAATGAACATATTTTAATGGCATTTTAGGAAAACAAACATTTTTGGAACATTTTAGGAAAACATAAAACAATGCATTGGCATAAATTGTTCCATTATTGAACCCGTCCAACCCCTCTTTTCCTCTAACCCCCCCCCCCACCACCACCACTTAGTCTTTTTAGCTCTTTATCTGAGGTCAAGGGAAATATGACAATCATAACAAAAATACATTACTGTTAAGAATAATAACTTTTTTTTAACCTGGATATTAACCTGTCCATCCCCTGGCATAGCAAACATTGTAAAATGTTATCCTTATCCTTAAGAGGACTGCACAAGCTATTTCCCTGACAACTATTAAGAATGACTACTGTAAAACGCCTAAATGTAGCTATGCTAGAAATTAATTTTGTCCTGAGTTGGAGAAGTTGCTACCAATTAATCTTGCTAATGAAGCTTCTCATATGATGACTAACCACGAGATGCCACTGTTCCAGACTGCCTGAGCGTGTCTATGACATTAGCTGGTATGCTAACGTTACTAGCTCGTAAGTATATTTGCCAGTTCTAGGGCACATGTGTTTGTTAATTTCTCTTTTCTTCTGTTGTATTTTAGAGTCATTCAGAAAGTGTGCCTTAGCATGCAATATCTGATCATATTTTGATTACATACTTTTTATCTTAGGGGAAATTTGCATCAAACACCAAAGCAGCTTCTTTCTTCAAGCTGCTGGTCAGAAGGAACACAAATGAAATACGGTAGTCCACAATGAGTGCATTACAATGAGTGTGTTACAGAACATGTCATGTGATTCACTTGCATTTAGCCAAAAACTGTGATTGGGCTAATTGTTGTACAGTTTTTTTCTGCAGTTTAAACCTGGGGATAAAAATGTATCTTATTTGAGAATAAAATGACATATTAAACAATGAATTATTAATATTTCAAATACACAAATACAAGCCCTTACATATTTTGTCACAAATTACATTTTATTTTTCTGTCCAGCAAAATACAAATTACAAAATATGTATTTTAAATACATTTAATTGAGTTGCTGCTCATCTCTGCCAATTGGCAGATAAGGCATACTATGGACTATGGTGAATTACGGGATCTATGGTGAACTATGGGAGTGGCAAATTAAATGTGCAATTTGCTATATAAAATCTCAGGGTCAAATTTAAAATATAAAACCTGTAGCTTGGGAGCACGGAGCATCCTAATGAGGGGGATTAATATGCAGGGTAATTCCTGGTTCACTTCTTTTTCACCCAAGCCCTTTTTTTTAATCAGCAGTCAGCTAATTACAAACCCTAAGATTTTGGGTACAAAGAGCTGGATAGTGTGACGAAGTAGGGAACAGAGAGAGAGAGAAAGAGTGAGAGTGAACTGGCCATCTGACCATGACTAGTTATACATGCTTTGGATGCTATGGTAACAGAAGTAATGCATGAGGGACCTGGAGTCTCGGAAATGTCAGTAGCGAAGAGCAATTTGTCTGCCTGGCTTCACTTTTAATAAAACCCACATTAAAAACATATATCACAGCTAAAGTGATTGAGTTTGTCAGCCGGCAGAGAGAGCTAGGAGCGGTCAGTAAGGTGTACCTTAACCTATTTAACCTCTGTGTGTGTCCCAGTGGGCAACGAGAGAGAAGCCTGTAAAATGAATGACAGGGTGGACTTTGCATTTGAAGCCTAAAAGCCAATATGTTGCCTTGTAGCTTCCAGACTAAAAGAGAAGCCTTTGCTATTAAACTGTACAGCGTTCCCCTGAAGCGATACTGAATTGCACAGCAGACATTTTAAATTTGTTACTTGTATGATTTTGGTCAAAAGTTGCATGGTCACCAGAATGTGCCTCTCAACAGGGTGGCTTTATGCAGAAGCCCTAACACTTGCTGCAGCACTTAAATCTCATATAAGAGTTAAGGAGGGTTTTCTTTCAGAGTCAAATGAAGGCACCAGAAAAATCCAAATCTAGTTTCCAACAGAACAAAGTATAAGAATGCATGAAGAATTGAACGTTGTGCATTGCTTCTGTAAAATCGTTTTAATACGGCAATATCAGAGGTTTTGTTAACACTATCGTTGTTACTTGGTCATGAGCCTACGACTTTTAAGGATTATTGACTCTAGCTCGCGTGAGCACAAAACTGAGGGAAGGTTTGCAACATGAGGTTAAACATAGCAGTTTGTATAACTTAATTTAGAAAATATTTTTAGAAGTTAATTGAAAGTGTTGGCTTTTATTACATTTTGCATATTGAGGAATACCGCTAATTTAGAGGACACAGTGAACTGCAAACATCACAACCTTTTCAAGAAAGCCATTAGTGCAAATCAGAGGTCACATTTATATGCATGGACACCCATGCATATATTAAATGCATGCCATCAACAATCAGAGTTATATAAAACACTACCAAGAATAAGACACAAGATGGCAATTAGTACAAGCAATGATGCAGAACAAGAAAGCTTATACGGCTTTGACATTTGGAGAGACAGTGACCAACTTGCTTAATAGCATTAGCAAAAGTGTATCATGCCACAAGATTATTTAATACTCCTCTATTTTTGTATAATTGATTGTGAACTCTTGAACTCTGGTAGAGGTTATGAGTATAAACCTCAAGTCAGGGCTTATACGTAGAACATTATGCAAAAAATATGATTTTGTTCTATCAAGATGAAGGAAAATTTAGTAATAGTGTGACTTCACTAAGACTTTTTGTGAGTTTGTTGTGGGTGTGCAGCGCTCATTAGTTTGTCAGGTTGTGTCTTCCCCGAGGGGATGTAGTAGCCGACTTGTGCTTTGGTAAGTGAACCGGTGACAGCCATGATATTAGATCACTGTTTGAAAGGGTAACTCATCACAACGACATTGTGTCACAATAAAAAGAAGGCCGTATGCGCTAGTCTGTGTGCAAGACATCTCTCATCACAACAGCCATCTGCAGTAGCTGTCTGCAGCAGCAGGGGAAGGGGTAGAGGAAAGAGAGTAAGGGAGGTAGCAGTTGGGTTGGGGATGTGTGAAGGAAATATGGAGGTAACAAGCAAGATGTGGTAAAGAGAGAGAGAGAAGACAAGGAGACAGGAAAAACTGAGTTTGAGGTATCAAGAAGAGGAATGGAGGAGAGAAGAAAGGATGGAGAGGGAAGGACAGAGAACAGCACAAGCAGAGGATGAGAGGAGGGGTAAAAAAGAAAAGACGTGTGAGGAATGAAGAAATATCTGTCTGCATCTAGCACAGTTTGACAGAAATCGGTCTTAATTTCTTAGAATAAAGACTGGCTTCACCAATATCACTGTGACACAGTGACTCGGACATTATCAGACCACATGTAGTGCATTATCAATATCTGCATTATCTATGTCAAGATCTATGTTTGTTTGTTTATATATATATAATATATACACTCACCGGCCACTTTATTAGGCACACCTGTCCAACTGCTCGTTAACGAAAATTTCTAATCAGCCAATCACATGGCAGCAACTCAATGCATTTAGGCATGTAGACATGGTCAAGATGATCTGCTGCAGTTCAAACCGAGCATCAGAATGGGGAAGAAATGTGATTTAAGTGACTTTGAACGTGACATGGTTTGTTGGTGCCAGATGGGCTGGTCTGAGTATTTCAGAAACTGCTGATCTACTGGGATTTTCACGCACAACCATCTCTAGGGTTTACAGAGAATGGTCCGAAAAAGAGAAAATATCCAGTGAGCGGCAGTTCTGTGGGCGAAAATGCCTTGTTGATGCCAGAGGTCAGAGGAGAATGGCCAGACTGGTTCGAGCTGACAGAAAGGCAACAGTAACTCAAATAACCAATCATTACAACCGAGGTATGCCGAAGAGCATCTCTGAACGCACAACACGTCGAACCTTGAGGCAGATGGGCTACAGCAGCAGAAGACCACACCGGGTGCCACTCCTGTCAGCTAAGAACAGAAAACTGAGGCTACAATTCGCACAGGCTCACCAAAATTGGACAATAGAAGATTGGAAAAACGTTGCCTGGTCTGATGAGTCTCGATTTCTGCTGCGACATTCGGATGGTGGGGTCAGAATTTGGCGTCAACAACATGAAAGCATGGATCCATCCTGCCTTGTATCAACGGTTCAGGCTGCTGGTGGTGGTGTAATGGTGTGGGGGATATTTTCTTGGCACACTTTGGGCCCCTTAGTACCAATTGAGCATCGTGTCAACGCCACTGCCTACCTGAGTATTGTTGCTGACCATGTCCATCCCTTTATGACCACAGTGTTCCCATCTTCTGATGGCTACTTCCAGCAGGATAACGCGCCATGTCTTAAAGCTCGAATCATCTCAGACTGGTTTCTTGAACATGACAATGAGTTCACTGTACTCGAATGGCCTCCACAGTCACCAGATCTCAATCCAATAGAGCACCTTTGGGATGTGGTGGACCGGGAGATTCGCATCATGGATGTGCAGCCAACAAATCTGCAGCAACTGCGTGATGCTATCATGTCAATATGGACCAAACTCTCTGAGGAATGTTTCCAGTACCTTGTTGAATCTATGCCACGAAGGATTAAGGCAGTTCTGAAGGCAAAAGGGGGTCCAACCCGGTACTAGCAAGGTGTACCTAATAAAGTGTCCAGTGAGTGTGTGTGTATATATATATATATATATATATATATATAAAACCTGCTATGTATTAGAACTTTTTTTCCTGCATCTGTATTGATATTCTGCTTGTCATGAGTTGAGCAACTTTATCAACACTATTGACGGTTTTGGAAAAAAAACGCTATATATATATATATATATATATATATATATATATATATATATATATATATATATATAGGGGGTCCAACCCGGTACTAGCAAGGTGTACCTAATAAAGTGGCCAGTGAGTGTATATATATATATATATATATATATATATATATATATATATATATATATATATATAAAATAACTTTATTTATATAGCACTTTTCTAAAACAATGTTACAAAGTGATTTATAAACAAATAAAACCAGACAACGCAAAGATAAGAATAAGACCAAATAAGTTAAGAGTAAATATAAAAACAGTATGAATAAATAAAAAAAAATATCAAATGTTTGGAAAAGCTTTCACGAAAAGAAAAGTTTTAAGACAAGATTTAAAAGAAACTAGAGATTTGGTTTGTCTTAGAATGATAGGAAGGAAGTTACATAGTGTGGGCTCTAACAGCAAAAGCCCGATCACCTTTTGTGACAAACCAAGACCTGGGAATAATCATCAGAGCTCCATCTGTGGAGCTAATGGTCAAGAGGGCATATACCAGGACAATGAATCAGCAATGTATGTAGGAGCAAGACCGTTTAAGGCCTTAAAAGTGAGCAATACAATTTTTTAAAATCAATTCGAAATATAACACAGAGCCAGTGCAGAGAGGCAAGCACTGGAGTGACATGGTCATGCCTCTTTCTCTCGGTAATGAGCACCCTATCAGTTCCTAGCTGATGGTTTGTTTTTCTGTTGGTCTGCTTGCTTTTAACTTTTCAACATGTTAACTTTTTAACTTTAATTTTCAGCTCCTACACTGACTTGATCGTACTGAATCCTCTGATTCTGTAGCGCTTGGGCTGTGTGTTGCTTGTTTCTAGCCTGTGGCTAAGCTAACCAAAAATTATGCCAACATTGCCCTGTGAGGACTGTGTGGAGTGTGTGGACTGTGAGGACTACTACTACAACTACTACTACTACTAATACAAATACTAATACTACTAGTACTACTAATACTTTCAGCTGCTCTCGTTAGGGGTCACCACAGCAGATCACCTGTTTCCATCTCTTCCTGCATCTTTTGCATCTTCCTCTGTCATGCCAGCCACTTGCATGTCCTCCCTCAACACATCCATAAACCTCATCTTTGGCCTTTCTCTTATCCTCTTCCCTGGCAGCTCCATCTTCAACATCCTTCTCTCAATATACCCACCATCTCGGCTCCGCACATATCCAAACCATCTCAGGCTTGCCTCTCTTGCTTTGTCTCCAAACCATACAACCTGAGCTGTTCCTCTAATATACTCATTCATAATCCTGTCCTTCTTCATCACTCCCAATGAAAATCTTAACATGTTCAACTTTGCCATGTCCAGGTCTGCCTTAGGTCTTTTCGTCAGTGCCACTGTCTCCAAACCATATAACATAGCTGGTCTCACTACCATCTTGTAAACCTTAACTTTAACTCTTGTTGGTACCCTTCTGTCGGAAATCACTCATTACACTCTTCTCCACCCACTCCACCCTGCCTGCACTCTGTTCTTCCCCTCTCTTACGCACTCCCTGTTAATTTGAACCGTTGACCCCAGGTATTTAAACTACTCTCACTATAGATCACAATGTCATCTGCGAACATCATAGTCCATGGAGACTCCTGCGGGATCTCATCAGTCAACCTGTCCATCACCATTGCAAACAAGAAAGGGCCCAGAGCCGATCCTTGATGTAATCCCACCTCCACCATGAACCCATCTGTCATTCCAACCGCACACCTCACTACTGTCACACTGCCATCATACATATCCTGCACCACCCTTACATACTTCTCTGACACTCCCGACTTCTTCCAACAATACCACACCTCCTCTCTCGGCATGCTGTCATATGCTTTCTTTAAATCCACCAAGACACAGTGTAATGCCTTCTTACCTTCTCGAAACTCTTATCAATAGTCTCATAGCAAACATCTAATCTGTAGTGCTCTTTCGTGGCAAGAAACCATACTGCTGCTCTCTAATCATCACCTCTCCTCTTAACCTAGCTTCCACTACTCTTTTCCATATCCTCATGCCGTGGCTGATCAACTTTATACTTATGTAGTTGCTACAGCTCTGCATGTCACCCTTATTCTTGAAAATTGGTACCAGTATGCGTCTTTTCCAATCCTAAGGCATCCTCTCACTTTCCAAGATTGTGTTAACAATCTATTCAAAAACTCCACTGCCATCTCACCTAAACACCTCCATGCCTTCGCAGGTAGGTCATCTTGACATCTGCCTTTCCCCTCTTCATCCTCTTCATAGCTGCACTCACTTCCTTATTACTAATCTACTGCAATTCCCGATTCACTGTCCCCACACCATCTAACCTTCTTTCTCTCTTACTTCATTTGTCAACTCCTCAAAGTACTCATTCCACCTTCTCAACACATGCTCCTCACTTATCAGCACATTTCCTCTATGCTTGATCGCCCTAACATGCCGCACATCCTTCCCAACCCAGTCCATCTGTCTAGCCAATTGGTAGAAGTCCTTTCCTCCTTCCTTAGTCTCTAACCTCTCATGCAACTCACCATACACCTTTTCCTTTGCCTTTGCCACCTCTCTCTTTGCTTAACACCCCCTTGTACACCTGTCTGCTTTCTTTATCTCTCTGACTATCCCACTTCTTCTTTATCAACCTATGTCTCTTTAAAATATGCTGTACTTCTTGTTCCACCACAAGTCTCATTGTCTTCCATCATCTGTCCAGATGACACACCAGGAACCTTCGTAGCTGTCTCTCACAATTTCTGCAGTGGTTGCCCAGCCATCTGGCAACTCTTCACTACTACAAAGTGCCTGTCTTAACTCCTTGCTGAACTCCACACAACAACCTTCTTTCTTCAAGTTCCACCATTTGATCCTTGGCTCTGCTTTCACTCTCTTCCTCTTCTTGGTTCCAAAGTCATCCTACAGTCCGCTATCCGATGCTGCCTAGCTTTGTTCTCCCCTGTCACCACCTTGCACTCTCCTGACCCTTTTCAGATTTTGCCTCCTGTATAAGATATGATCCACCTGTGTTTCCTCCACTCTTATGTGTCACCCTTTGTTCCTCCCTCGTCTTAAAATATGTATTCTCCACATCTATTTCCATCATTTTTGCAAAATGCACCACTATCTGTCCTTCCATGTTCCTCTCCTTGACACCATACCTGCCTATTACCTCCCCATCACCTCTGTTCCCTTCACCAGCATGCCCATTGAAGTCTGCTCCAATCACCACTTTTTCCTCCTTGGGTACACTCCCCACCACTTCATCCAAATCACTCCAGAATTATTCTTCCTCTTCCATCTCACACCCTATTTGCGGGACACATGAGCTGATAACATTCGTCAACACACCTTCGGTTTCCAGCCTCATACTCATCACTCTGTCCGACACTCTCTTCATCTCTAAAAGTAATTGGGTCCAGAGTTTAAAACCACCTGCGATGCTTCTGGCCTTTTTCTCCTTCCACCTGGTCTCTTGCGCACACAGTATATCTACCCTCCTTCTCTTCATCATATCAGCCAGCTCTCTCTCTTTACCAGCCATAGTGCCAATATTAAAAGTTCTGACTTTCACCTAGATACCCTTACCCTTCCTCCTCTCCCGCTGACTCTGGATGTGCTTTCACCCTCTCCTTCTCTTTTGCCCAACAGTAGCGTAGTTTCCACCGACACCCTGCTGGCCAACAGTACCATTGCTGTTCGTTGGTAACCCAGGCCTCGACCGATCCAGTGTGCAAATCTGATTTTTGACCGGCATATTTGATTTGGCAAAAGTTTTGTGCTGGATGCCATTCCTGACACAACCCTCCCCATTTATCCGGGCTTGGGACCGGCACTAAGAATGCACTGGCTTTTGCATCCTCATTGGCTAAGTTGCCCCCTTTACTCTGTATCTTAATTTATAGGCCCCCTAATTCAGTTAGTTTTATCTCAGAGTTTTCTGGCCTTTTATCTATTGTCATGCCAAAATATGACAAGGTGCTTATTCTTGGTGATTTCAATATTCATGTGTGTTGTGCTTCCCATTCCCTGACTTCACATTTTTTGGATTGTATCGACACTTTCAACCACATTCAATCTGTTAAAGGGGCCACACATCCCAAGGGTCACAATTTAGACCTTGTACTCTCATCTGGTTACTCTCTCGAGTCTCTTAATCTGGTGGATATGTTTGTGACTGACCATAAAGCTGTAATTTTCAAAGCTCCACTACAGCTCACTATTCCTAGTCACTATCCTAAAACATGCTCTCACATTCTGAATGATGGCTCTGCACTTAAATGCTGTGATGCTTTTAACTCATCATCCTTTAATCCCTCTATACCCCCCCATCCATATAAACTGTTAAATTGTTAAATTCATTCAATGATCAGTGCCTATCCATCGTCCACCAAATTGCACAGTTTAAAACGAGCAAGCAAAAATCAAATAACATCCCCTGCCTTGTAATTTGTGATATTGGACTATGCAAATAAAATTGACTTGACTTGAAAGATCAAACTCGCACCCTTAGACGACTCTGTTGAAAATCAGAATGACAAAGGAAGGTCAACAAGTCTGAAATAGCACTTAACACCCTTAAAAACCAAATGTTAACTTACCAGAAGGCAGTTAAGGATGCAAGATCATTGTACTTCTCTGAACTGATATCAATAAATAACCACAATCCTAATCCTAAATTGATTGTTATTAATGGTCCCTCCTTTTGTTTTTGCTAACCTGATGTTGAGTTGTCTGAAAAAGTTCTCACTCATTTTGCAAATCCAGCCATGCTTTTGCATTCACTGTATTCCCCTTGTCAATGCTGCCTCTTTAACCCAGTTTCAACCAATTACAATTTCGGTGTTAGAGAGTAAAGTCTCCAATATGAACTCCTCCTCCTGCATCTTAGAAATCATTTTCAACTTTCATTATTCTGCAAATTCTTAATAAATCTCGGGCCTCTGGTGTTCTTTTCCAGACAGTTTTAAGCATGGCAGTGTTCACCCATTGATGAAGAAACCTAATATACTAGATCCCCTGTACCTAACTACATCCCAATTTCCAAATTGTATTTTTTATCTAAGGTTCTGGAAAGAGTAATTTAATCTCAATTTATGTTTTTTTAATGAACACTGATTATATTTCTAACAGTTTCCAGTCTCGTTTTAGAGCAACTCATAGTCCTGAGACAGCTCTAGTTAAGGTCACTACTGCTAGATTTGAGTTCTTTTAGACTTAAGTGCTGCCTTTGATACAGTCAATCACAACATTCTCTTACATTGCCAAGAGACTTGGGTTAGCGTTAAGGGTTACCCAGAACAACATAACTTTTTCTGTTGGTCTGGGTAACTCTACTCCCTCACTTGCTCACATGGGTTGTGGTGTCGCTCATGGCTTAGTTCTTGGCCCCCTTCTGTTTTTTATATACATACTGCCCCTTGGTCAGTTCATTCAAAATAACGATGTTTTACCTTTTTTAAGCTGACAACACTCAGTTATACATGACATTAAAACCCACAGATCCTAATGCCCTAGCAAATCTCACAACTTGGTTCTCTGACATTAAATCCTGGATGTACGATTTTTTTCTTAAATTTAATGATGATAAGTCTGAAGTTATTCTGTTTGGTCCCCCAGTTTCCATCAGCCCTTTCGGTACTAATATTGGTGGTTTGTCGTATAGTCTTAAGCATGCTGCAAGGAATCTTGAAGTAATATTTGATGCTAACCTCGGTTTTGATAATCAAATCAAACATATTGTTCAGTCATGCTTTCTCCTGCTTAAGGTTATTTCCAAAATTAGGTAATTTTTATGGATTGCTGATCTGCAAAAAGTTTTACATGCTTTTATATATTTTCGGTTTGACTATTGTAACACAGTTTACTTCGGTATCAACAAGGGCTCTCTCCACCGTCTGCAGTTGTTACAAAACACCACTGCATGGCTCATTACCGGGACAAAGAGGCATGACCATACCACTCCTGTGCTTGACTCTATACTGGCTCCCTGATATATCAAATTGATTTTAAAAAATTATTGCTCACTTTTAAGGCCTTAAACGATCTTGCTCCTACGTAATTTCTGATTTATTGACCTGTTATACGCCCTCTCAACTATTAAGATCCGCAGATGGAGCCCTGCTGGTTATTCCTAGGTCTTGTTTTTTTTTTTTTTTTTTCTTTTTTTACGAAGGGTGATTGGGCTTTTGTTGTATTGAACCAAGAAAAACCAAGTCTCTAGCACTCTTTAAATCTCAGCCTTAAACATTTCTTTTTGTGAAAGCTCTTACCTATGTTTGATATTTGTTTTTATTTATTCATCGTTTTTTTTTTTTTTACGCTTGCTTATTTGGTCTCATTCTTATTTTTGCTTTTTTGGTTTTGTTCCTTCATAAATTACTTTAACATAATTTTAGAAAAGTTTTATATATATGTGTGTGTGTGTGTGTGTGTGTGTGTGTGTGTGTGTGCGTGCGTGCGTGCATGCGTGCACACCTGTAATAAATATCTGTTCTCCAAACATATGTTGTGTTTGTGGAGTAGACATATGTCGTCAGCATTTCTGGTCTCTGACCAGCTGCGTCTTTGGCTATGTTTTGTGTGGTCCATCTTCTTTCCTGCCACCCCCTTCAGGTGTCCAGCTGAATTTCTGATTACAAATCAGTAGGGGGTATAAGTAATAGACTTCCTTGGGTACCTCCGCATGCATTCCCACTCATCTCAGTGATGCCCCACGCTGAGTTCATTTACGTAGACCACTCAAATATCAGCCTCGGCTTTGAAGCCAAGGATACAACGGTTTATTTTGAAGCTGTTTTTGTCAGAATTTAATTTGCCACCCTATAAGTTCTGTCACAGATAAAGTCACAAGCATGTTTCTCTGCAGAAGAACTGTGTGTGTGTGTGTGTGTGTGTGTGTGTGTGTGTGTGTGTGTGTGTGTGTGTGTTTGTGTGTGTGTGTGTGTGTGTGTGTGTGTGTGTGTGTGTGTGTGTGTGTGTGTGTGTGTGGGCCCTGTGATGACCTGGTGGCCTGTCCAGGGTGTCTCCCCACCTGCTACCCAATGACTGCTGGAATAGGCTCCAGCATCCCCGCGACCCTGAAAGCAGGATGAGAGCGGTTCAGATAATGGATGGATGGATGGATGGATGGCTGCATGGATGGATATCATAGTGAGCACATGTTCATACTGACCCACACACTATTATCCCATGCCAGCACACATGCTGGTTCAAATGTATACACATCTCTACAAATGTCGTATTCAAACATATACAAAAAAAATAGGTGTGGTGTTGTCATCATATGAGCCTGCTAGCAGAGGCATTAGTCTCTCTTTCATCATAGTGGGAGATCCACAGTCAAACAGAATTTAAGCCCTGGGTGCTCTCAGCTGAAGTCAGCAGAGGATTTCACTGCAAATTGATGTGGTCCCCTTTACAATGTCCCTGCCCGAGCGGTGACGGAGCTCCAATAAATCAGAGCAATCACAAGGAGATATGGGAGAGACTCTGCAGTAAATCCCTCTAGAATCATAAATTTAAAGCATCCGAATGCCTGTGTCCACGCTACCTCTTCCTCAGTCTCCATCTCTCTCTCTCGCTGTCTTCATCCTGTCTGTTCTGCTACTTACGTCAGCTCTTCATCCCCCCCCCCCTCTCACTCTCATCTTTCTCGTCTTCTCTCTTTCTTTTGAATTTATCCGTCATTCTTTTTGAACAAGCGGCACACAGGAAGTCCACATCTTATCCTCTTAATATTTGTCACCTGGATTTTTTTTTCCCTCTTCTCTCTACACTGTTTTATCGTGACTGATGTTTTTTATGGCTCTATGTGCCACATTTCTTTTTTTAACTTTGTGACTTAATCCGCAGTAATAACAAGAGTACCATCTGAAGACAGAAAAAAAAAACCTGTTGTCATATGATCACTCAGCTTCAGCTTAATGCTACTTCATCACCTGGTGGAGTTTCTGACTACTTTCCCTTCTGTAAACTATGTAATACTAATCCTAAACATGCATTTTAATTGACAAATCCATGGAAATTTGATATTTCACAGAACATAAATTGCACTGTATACAGTGACAGCGCAATGAAAGCTGTTTTTTTGCATTATTTATGGTCAGTGATGAACATCAGTGAATGTGAACAACGGGATCAGAGGGGCCAACCCTCACTGCCCGCAATGGCTGCCAAAAATAAGGTAGCACAATTTTCTTTCTTCCCTCGCTTGAAGTAAATTGGAAACAGATATTCTCAAGCATCATTGTCTGCTTCTATATGAAAACAACCTGTGTCTCCTGAAGGAAGACTCGGGAGACTTTTGGCACACGGGGTCCTCCACAGCACATTCCAGTCTGTGTTTACCAGAATATATTGCTGTGGTGCCAACTGGCAAGTACATTTATCACCATAACAGTGATATTGCAAATGCTGTGGATAGAGGTGCGCTGGCACTCAAACTCGGTCACAGTATCCAAAGGTTACGCAAACTCAATATGGTATGTCAGTGGTGTTATACAGCGGTTTTCCACATCAGACGAGATCCCACTTACTATCCCATGTAAGTCCATTGAGGGCAGTTTTGCAGTGTTTGTTCCAGCCAGCAGGTGGGGAAATTTTCCATGGCCAGCGGCCTCTCTCTGCAACCCACCAATCCCCAACTCATCTCCCCCCACCCATCCCTCCTCTAGCTCTTTCATCCTATCCCTGATGAGAGGGGTTTCCCAACTAACTTCATTCCAGTCTACAGAAGGAGAGCATGTTTGGAAACTAAGAAAGGAACAGAAAGGGGAGATAGGAGCTGGGAGCAAGGGAAAAGAAAGGTCCAAGGCTATTTTTTTCCCCCATATGGTTAGATTACTTTTCAGTTGTGAGGATCTGCATGCGTATGTTTTATTTTGTTTTGTTTTTAAGGTTTAATGTTTTCAAGCGTGAATGTGATTGGAAATGCTTGTAGACATGGAAACACGACTGGTCACTGCCAAGCCTCTTCTCTTAGCCCTGCTTGTTACTCTTCGGCTACACTGTCAAGTCTTTGTCCATGGTGCCATGGACTTGTGCTATGATGGGGAAGGCAATGTGAGCCGTTGCATGCCCAAGTTTGAGAATGCAGCGTTCAACCGCTCTGTGCTGGCCTCCAATGTGTGTGGTTCCCCACCTGAGGACTACTGCATGCAGACCGGCTCAACACGGTTGTGTCATCAGTGTGATGCGGCAGACCCAGGTCTCAACCACAGTGCTAGCCTCCTGACAGACTTCCATTTGGACGACGAGCCCACATGGTGGCAGAGTCAGTCCATGTACTATGGCACTCAACACCCCAACTCAGTCAACCTCACCCTCCACCTCGGTAAGAGCAAAGCGCCGCACCTTTTCTACACTGTCTCTCCTTCAAAACTCTTAAATCTGAATCAGTGTAGCTGGTAATCTGCCCACTGTGCTTAGACTGAGGATTCCCGATAAAGTATGCATGTTCTTAGGGTTTATTTGTACTTATATGACCTAAATTTCCCATTTTAGTTTGCTTAAAATCTCTAAGACGATGAGTTAAGAATTTAACACACACTGCTGTTCATGTGCACTGCATTTGCTGTGCCTTGGGATAACATTTGAATTTGAATAATGGGTGTATCACTCTACCAGAAGCAGACAGTTTCCATTGTTGAGAGGTGTCTGGCAATCAATCCTTCTGTTGTTGGGATTTCAAGGCAATGCATGATGTATTTTTCTCACACTGAAAGAGTTTCAGTATTGTCAGTATTTCACTTCTACTTTTTTTTTTTGTTAGAGTCAACCACTTGAAATATAATCATGTGAAGTGCCAATCAGCCAAATAAGAAATCCCTAAAGCAGAACAATGCAGAAGAGCTATATCTCTTGGGGTACGCAGTTTGTATTCCTCCGTAATGACTCAGAAGTTTCTTCGGAAAACCCACTTTGCCCCAGACGTGGCTTAGAGTCATGCTGTTTGAGTAATTGCAAGCACACAGCTGAGAGGGCATGTCTGGGAATTTTGTGGGTTAGTAGTGGGAAAGGAGGGATTTTTTTTGTTTTGCAAAGAAATATTCACAACAACATATTCAGCAGACAGAGTGAGCTAAGAGTACAGGAAAATGTAGAAGATATTAAATCATAATCACTCACCACGGGTCCTAACCTTTTCACAACGCTTTCCTACCTAAAACCCTCGATAGCAGGGACAACAACACTACCAGATAAAGTTAAGGTGTTTAATATGATGGGAATGCTTTGAGAATATAGGACGAGGAGTAAAGGATAGGAACCAGTGTTAGCATCATGCTTTAGAGAATTATTGGTAGGCAACAGACCTTAAATGTCAATCATAATCAAATCCATTCTAACGCCGCACAACACAAATAATTTTCCCATATGTTTTCTCCTTCATGGCATGTTTTCCCAGTGCCAGCAACATCTATAATAAGACTTCCTTTCCTCATCCCATTCATCTCTTGCATTTGATATGTACATGCCCACACGCATCAGCCAGGTAGGAAAGATTGAGTGCCGACCTGGGATTTCTCCTGTCAAATCAAAGTACCCTCTCCCCGGCTCTGTAGATGTAACAAAATGCCACAAACGCACCCAACCCCTTGATACCTATAAAAAAAACCTTCTATTCGAAAGGAGAAGGAGAGGGAGAAAATGATAACAGGGACTGAAAATCTCTCTGTGGTGGCCATAGAGGAACTGTTTAAATCACATTGTGTGGGAGCATTAAGTGTCTTCATCAGTTGGTGGATATCGATTTCCAGCCGGCAAGGAGAGGTCTTGTGCTTTGTTTCTTTGTTGTCTGTAATCTCTGGCTATTTCTCTTTGGGAGAAAGGGACCGCCGCTACTACAGTGTTATGTCTCACATTGTTTGGAGAGTTTGTTTTTCTTAAATCCTTCTCAACACACACAAGTCTCTGCAGCTCATACTGAATAGGCATTTGCCCTTTCTCTGTTGTCTGCTACATAGACATGTTCTGTCTGATGTCTCTTTCTTGCTTCTGGATTCACCCTGGGCGATGGGAGGATGTTTATATTTATGTAACACATATTTCATGTAACTCCATATCCGAGAACCCCCATCGTATCTCTTTGGCATCTCTTTGGTCCATATTAAAGATCTATGGCCCATCTGGGGTGCTGCAGGGATATGTCTTCGGCTTGCCTGTTTTCTCTATCCCTTTCCAAACAAAACAAGCCCTCTCCGAGTGGAATGAGGGCAAATACAGGGATGATAAACACAGCGGTGAGATTCGGGGACACACATTGCAGCCAGGTCAGGATGGGTCCGTGCAGGGGAGGAAAGAAAAGGGGGAGTCAGGCTGGTTCAAGTGGAGTAAACAAAACATAATAAGGAAGAGGGAAAATAAAAACAGTGAGGGCTGATTTGCTGGTGAGGATTTGGGGTCATTTTTCCCACAAAGACTGAGAGGAGGACCGGAACACACATGCACATGCACATACACACACACATACACAAACGTGTGCACACTAGTTTAAACACACACACACAAACACACACCAACACACACACAACAACAACACACAATGATGTCTACAGCTGGTTCTCATTCAGTGCTGTCAAAGGGAAGCAACATCCTGCCTCAGACAGTGATAAAAATCTGCCACAGTTGGCATAAGTTCCTCACAGCCACATCATTCTGCACATTAGCGACAAATTCTTGTTGTAAAAGTTAATGCAAGCAACATTTGAATCACTTGCCACCCCCACATTAATAAGTAACAATTGGTCACTTATGTTTTACATAAAAATTGTATTCTAATGTATTATATTTCATTATAAATATAGTGTATTATACTTTATTATATCCAATTATAGCATATGATACCAATTACAAGTCCTGAAAGTTGCTAGATCAAATAAAGAAATGCCATATCATGAATTTGGTGATTAGAAGAATCCTAGCTTCCTTTTAAGTAATGTTTATAAATATTATGTTTAGAGTGCTGCCAACTAATGGGAGAGTGATATGGAAATGTCCATTCCAGAGGAAACATGGGATCTACTTATTAAGAGGATACACTCTTCCTCTTTATGCACAAGACATGGTGTAATCCAGTTCAAGGTAGTGCACCGCCTTCATTGATGCAAAGAGAAATTGGCTTTTTTTCCCCCATTGTTCTACCTACTTGTACTTTTTTTGGGCCAATTACCCCATTCTTCCGAGCCGTCCCGGTCACTGCTCCATCCCCTCTGCCGATCCGGGGAGGGCTGCAGACTACCACATGCCTACTCCGATACATGTGGAGTCGCCAGCCGCTTCTTTTTACTTGACAGTGAGGAGTTTCGCCAGGGGGACAAAGGACATGGGATGACCACGCTATTCCTCCCAGTTCGCCCCCCCCCTCCAAACAGGCACCCTGACCAACCAGAGGAGGCACTAGTGAAGTGACCAGGACACATACCCACATCCAGCTTCCCACCCGCAGACACAGCCAATTGTGTCTGTAGGGACCAAGCCGGAGGTCACACAAGGATTCGAACCGGCCATCCCCATGTTGGTAGGCAATGGAATAGACAGCTGTGCCACCTGGACACCTGGAATTGGCTAAAATTAACCAATATTAACTTCCAACATGTGACAGATGCAAACAAGCCACTGCCAGTCTCTTACATATTGTAGCGAATTCGGAGGGCAGCCTGGAACCGCCGCAGCCATGGGTGACAATGCTAGCCAGTTGACTAAAGGGTCTGACCCGTTAGCCAAGGGCTAGCAAGTCTACTTATCTGTGGTCGCTACACTACCCCCTCCTTCGGGAAGCTTCTGATGGCATCTCACCATCCCACTTCTGACACTGATGTAGCGAATTCAGAGGGCAGTGCGGGAACCGCCACAGCTGGGACGCTAACCTGAGTATCCCACACCACGGGCGAATGCGTTAACCAGTGGACTAAAGGGTCCGACCTGTTAGCCAAGGGCCATTGAGTCTATTTATCTGTTTACGTTACAATATGTTCTGGTCCTTCCCGAAACTAACTCAGTTCTGGCGTTCCATCTTTAAGGCCTTGGCCACTGTTTTACATTTCCCAATTGAACCTCCTCCCCTGAATGGTCGTTCCAGCTGGTGCACGTTTAAATGCTACTTAGGTTAATCTGTTGGCCTACACCGCTCTATTAGCTAGGAGATTGATACTGTTCAAATGGAAGGAGGCTTCCCCCCCTACTTTCGCATGTTGGAATGCAGAGGTTACGCAGTCACTGAAATTAGAGAAGATCAGATATACCATGAGAGGATCTATATCCAAATTCCACTCAGCATGGAAGCTCTTTTTAGACCCTGTGGATGATGCTCGGTTGGTGGCCAGGGTTGATGGGCTTACACGCTAAATCTCAACATTCTCTCTTCTATTCTCCTTTTCCCTTTTGCTCATTTATTTACATATTTTTAGTTAATGTTTCCCTTTTTCATTTGTTCATTTGATTTATGGTTGTTACTTGTTAATTTTGTTAGTTTTTTATGGTTTTATTTGATAAATCTTTTTTCGGGTGGCATGCTAGGCGGGGCGGGAGTGTGGTTGGGGATTTTGTATGGGTCTGTTGGGAAGGTGGGTGGGTGAGCAGTAGGAGGTTTGCTGTAGTTGTGGGTCGATTGGTTTGTGTTTGAAAATTGAAAATAAACCTTGTTTAAAAAATAACGGTTATTAGCTTTTCCTTTGTAAGACCGGAAATATTTGCTCATTGTCTTAAAAACTGTAGGTGTTACTGCATAATTGCTCATCTCTCAACAGTAGGTTTTTGACCGATTATTATCAGTCATAGGGTCATTTCAAGATTGGGTTTTCTTTTGCTCGCATTTCACATCACGTCCCGAGCCGGTTAACTGAATGAATGGCAAACTTATGAAATAAGTTCAGCCAATCCTCAGATGGGAAACTTGCTAAATTTACTGCCCAAATCATGCAATTGTTCTTAATAAAAGAAGTTGCTTTGTCCACATGTATAGAATCACATTCAAGTTCTACTTGGGAAATAAACTTTGTGATCTGAGCTGTGTTTTTGAATTGAGATCATTTCTGAAAACATCAAGACTTGTTTTCCAATTGTTCAACTGATTATTTAACCAGAGTCATTCAACTGGTGCTTATGGTCTCACACTTATGTGTTGACGTTCTCTTTTTTGCTTTATTACATTACAAAACACCTGATTAACATAATAATTACTCAAAGACACTGTTTAGTAGAGTTGATAAAGGCATTCACTTTGGTAGTTTAGCTTGGTTTTATGTGGGAAGGTGTCAGTTCTTGAGGGGCAACCTTTACCTCTTTGTTGCCCGAATAATCTCCTGATTTGTATTCATTTTCAGGGTGTACGTTCTCTTCATCTAGTCAAGCTGCTCAAAATTGGGTTAGACTCGGTCTGGATCATTTATTTAGATTGATAGACATTGCAGTATTTTCCAAGTATTCAAGACAACTCTACATTGGAAACATTTCTCTATTTTGCTGTGTGTAATTTTGTGGGGCCTGTCATATATATTGCATTTCTTAATTAGAATCCAGTTATTCAATGGTGTCCGGGTAGCGTAACGGTCTATTCCGTTGCCTACTAACACAGGGATCGCCAGTTCGAATCCCCGTGTTACCTATGGCGTGGTTGGGCGTCTCTACAGACACAGTTGGCTGTGCCTGTGGGTGGGAAGCCGGATGTGGGTATGTTTCCTGGTCACTGCACTTTTGCCTCCTCTGGGCGCCTGTTCAGGGGGGGAGGGGGAACTGTGGGGAATAGCGTGAGCCTCCCACGCGCTTTGTCCCCCTGGTGAAACTTCTCACTGTCAGGTGAAAAGAAGCAGCTGGTGACTCCACATGTATCAGAGGAGGCATGTGGTAGTCTGCAGCCCTCCCCGGATCGGCAGAGGCAGTGGAGCAACGACCGGGACGGCTTGGAAGAGTGGGGTAATTGGCCAGATACAATTAGGGAGAAAAGGGGGGTAAAAAACAACAATTATCCAGAGGCCTAATTTTGTGCCCACATAAACACAAATGAATACATACAATTGCACATTGTGAAAAGGAGTACAACCACTCCTGAAAGAGGATGATGCCATCATGTGTCATTAAACACCGTGCAGGAAAACATACTAATATGCTTTGCAATTAGTCTGCAATTCATCACAAGGGATCTGCAATGAATGTTTCATTCTCCTTTTCTGTCTTTTATGTTCTTTGTCTCAGTGCCAATAGGACTAAGCTCGCCTCATGTGGGGCACAAATGAAACTTAAATGATCTCTGGGCTGCTAAAGGAAAGATAACATTAGTGAGCTGGAGGGACGAGAAGAGAAATGTCTGGCTCTGATTTGGCAGAACAGAGCAATTGACATCATTACTGCTGTACCAGAGGATGGCATCCCCTCTATGAATGCTCAGCACCATGGCTAAGACCTTGTAATGATGCAGAAAAAGACACCAAAGACAGCATTGGTGAAGCCTGTTAAGAGTGCTTATAGCCGACTATCAGGCCTCTGTTGATTCTGTGTTACTTTTCAAGATGGATTCACTCTGACTCCAATTTGTGTCTGCTTAGTTAATCCCTCTTCAAGTTAGCCAACAGTTTTGGCTGAGGATATGTCTCCTTTCTAAGAAATTTGCTTGTCTGCTAGTTCCAAATTATTTGCACAATTGTTGGTAGCGTCTTGGGCGTATTTCTATAGAGTCAACGATGGGCAGAAAATCATTTGATAATACCTATTTCACTTGAGTTTATCACATAAGACTTGAGGAAACTCATACTCTAATTTCAGCCATCCACTCAAGCTTAACAATCTAGCAGTCACAAGTACTCATGCAGACTGCAGTATGCAGAAATACATACTTTCCTATCCTTACTTCTTATTTAATTGTGCCCAGGCTCATAAGACTGATCTTTCCATGTAGTATTCCCCTCCGAAAAAAAAGAAGAACTTACTCAAAAATGACTTGAGCTAGGTGCTTCAATTAGAACACAACACCAATTACTGTGCAAAACTTACCAGAGTCTGTTAAACCCACTCTCATGAAATTCTGAGTATTTCTCCTCCTTTGCCCAGATCTGCGAAACAGGAACTTCACTTCACTCCATTTTAAGTCTCAAAGATAGAGGCTGTAACACTGATTTAGGGTGTTAGACACCTGTGTTGTAAATCCCACACTACCAACCACACACATATACCTCCGTACACTCTCGCTCTTTCCCCCTGAGTTTTCATTGTGCCTCTGTCTCTAGGCTCACATCTCACTAATAAGTCACCAGAGATGTGTTAATCAATGGCATGCTTAATTCTAAAGACATGCTCATTCCCACGTCGAACCTGAGCACTGGTTTGTATTTTAGTGAATCTATCTGTTGGTTGACTAATTTTGTTTATACACCAGGACACAGTTGGTGTGCTTGGCATACTCATGAAATAGGATTACACTAAGATGTCTGTTGCTCGCCTGTTTGAAAACCAGAACGACTCAGGACCCATTTCAGACTGTGTTTCAATAATTAAATGAGGAACTCTACAGAGTCTTTTCAGTGATGTGATACCCGCCCATATGGGTGATCCTGTCATCTGCGACTACGATGTTTGTATAACCATACAGATTTTTTTTTTTCCTTTGACCTATTGTTCACTTCAGGGACCCATTATGCTCTGTATATTGAAAAAATAATCCTGGGTATTATTTTACACCAGTAGGCGTGACATTCATCTACCCTGCACAGAGGCAAGGGAAATTAAGTTGATCTCCTATTGTTGTCCTTTTTTTTTCTTTAATGCAATTATATCTGTTTCTCTTTCTGCCCCCTAGGCCCTAAACTATCATCATACAGTATTTGTCTCTCATATTAGCCCAATCTAACAGAATAACTTCATTCCATCTAATTCTTACAGCAATTATTTCTATTATTCTGCTTCATAGTACAATGCTAAGCCTATCTGTTTTCTATAGGGAAGGCCTTTGAGATAACCTACGTGCGACTAAAATTCTACACCAGTCGACCGGAGAGCTTTGCCATCTACAAACGTACCAAGGAAGGTGGTCCGTGGTTGCCCTACCAATATTACAGTGCCTCCTGTAAGAAGACCTATGGCCAGGATCCCAAGGGTTACATTCGACCTGGGGAGGATGAGCGGACAGCCGTGTGTACAGATGAGTTCAGTGATATCTCTCCTCTGACTGGAGGCAATGTGGCTTTCTCTACCCTTGAAGGACGCCCCAGCGCCTACAACTTTGACCAAAGTCCAGTGTTGCAGGTGAGCCTGTGTGTGTATTTATGTTGTCCATCGATTCAATATTTTAATTGAGTTAATAATCACGTGATAAGATGAGGTTAATCACATTTAATTGCAATTTTGAAACGTGTCTTAATCTAACCTATGTCATATGATTATTTTATTATTGCAACTTAACTGTTTGTAAAGACAAGCTATGGAAGGTTTTATTGGACTTAAATATTTGTAACCGACAGAAGACAATCCGCAAATATGTACCATGATCCACAAATATTTCCCTATCCACAAACATGTTTTTTTTGTGTGTGTTGTGCAAACGTCTACCCACAAAAATACAGTGATTTGCAAATATGCATAACTTACTCTCTAAACATGTATTTTAATTTCACCTAAAAATATTATAGGTTTTACAAATGTAAATAGCTTCACCACAACAAATACATGTAAAGTAATAGTTATGCTTTTGTGAATCCATTTGTACACGTGAAACAGGTTTTTCACAATTGTGGATCACTTCCTGTCAATTTGTGGGCCATATGACATTTGTGACTTCCCTCCTATTTGTTTGCGGATTTTTAGCAAATCTGTAGAAAAACACAAATGTGAGGGGCAGTTACTATTAACACCAGCAAGTGGTGACATTCCCTCACATGAGCTGATGGAACTACAGTCTGTACTGGAAGGGAACTCCCTAAAAACTTAGTATTTCACTCTGGAGTGGTGCCTTATGTCCTGCGTCAGAGTCTTGTGTGCCTGATGCGTGTTCTCGTCAGCTTGCATCGGGACATTTTTTGGATAAGCTAGCAAAACCGTAACCTAAAATGTTGTAAATTTACCTAATCTTTGCCTTAATCTTAACCTTAACCAAGATTAAACCTACAGGAGACCTCCCAGAAAGTTGAATCAGTTAATCTGGACACAACATTTACAGGAGACCTCACATGTATTAATAACTTCAAACAGATGATTTATTATTATTATTATTATTTTGTGATCATCAATTTACAAAGATACACTTGGGTTTTTGCTCCTTTTACTGCTGGTATGGATGCAACCGCCACTCAGCTTCCCTGCAGATTTTCAAAAGACTTAACTTCCTGTTGATAAATTCAAAATTGACCATCATAACGATATAGTGGAAAATATGTACAACTAAATAATATTAAATATATTGAAATTTAGATGAACTAAATTATGTCCAACGGCAAAAATCTACTCAGATGTGCATCAATAGATGCCCAGACCGAACATGCGTACAAGGCAGACTATCAGTTTCCATTGTGTAGATGTGAGACCAAATATACCAATTTGTACTTGGAGGGCATCAAATAAACTGATCTCATATTGTATGCATTTATTATTCAGTCTCTAATTTGTCATCAAGATGACACCGCGGACGGTAGTCTTGGTTCTGCGCTCTATAGTACTTTTTCTGTTTTTGTTCATTTGTTTAGTTTCCAGCACCCGCTCACTGATCCTATACAGCAGGGAAGAACATTTAAGCCTCCAACTGTCCCCTGGACAAACTGAATAGACTTCTTTACCGACTTTAACTGAACGTTTTAACTAATGACGGAGACAGCGAACGGGTAACAGAGCCGGAGTGCTTGTTAAACTGACAGCAGGGATTAAGAACCGCACTACTGTCAATTCATTTGGCGAATGTCCACTCTAGCCAACAAGATGGATGAACTCCTATTCATGAACAGGAAAAAAAAATCTTTTCCAGATCTTCAGCCCTGTGTCTAACTGAAACCTGGCTTAGTGGGCATATAACGGACAGTACACTTGATCTTCCGCTGTTCCAACTCCTTCAAACGGACTGCAAAACGGAGCTATCGGAAAAAACGGGGTGGTGGCATATGCTTCTACATAAATGAAGGCTGGTGTACGGCAGGGTTTTTCCTGGCTCAGAGTTGGCCTTTGGGGGGTGACCACGCACGACAGTAAGCATAATCGGTCTGCGTCGCGACTATGCACAATAGTAAAGTCAATGAGTCTGTGTTGCCTTATTTGACAGAAATCTATGCGTTTTCCTGTTAATTCTAACCATTTGATAAACAAAAATGTCTATTATGCTTGAGTAAATGAAACTCCAATTAACAAACTGGTTAAAAAAAATAATTTTATTACAACATTGTAAGGGGGAGAGGGGAGTGGGGAGAGGGGGAGGAGTGGGGTTGAGGGAGTGAGGTTGAGGCAGGCAAAGATAATTCATAATGGGGAGTTGGGTTGGGGGAGAGGGGAGTGGGGTTGAGGGAGAGGAGTGGGGTTGAGGGAGAGGGGAGTGGGATTGAGGGAGAAGGGAGAGGTTGAGGGAGAGGGGAGTGGGGTTGAGGGAGAGGGAGTGGGTTTGAGGGTGAGGGTGAGGGTGAGGAGGTGGTGGTGGAGAAAATAATACCGTAACGTTATCGCTTGGTTATAAATAAATAAAATAAAGGTGGGTGAGCAAACACAACTACAGTATGACCAAAGAGTCTTCTTGGCCACCCGTCATGGTCTTTTGATAGCTAACTAACATAACGTTAGCTTGCAGCAGGTATCGATACAACATAGCTGACTCTAGCTAATGTGAACAGCTGTTAACTCGAAAAGAAACTAACTAGCTAAAATTTATGGTGTGTTACTATAACAAATATAAAACATTCAGCTCTAAGACTAATGTAGATAAAGCAGGCCACCCAAATACAAACTATTCAGTCTTTTACAACAGTTTAACATAAAATGTTTTTTTCTCCCTCCTCTCAACTGTTTTTCAACAACCCCTTCTTTTTTCTCTGCAACAACAATACAGACAATACAATAATACGCAAATTCTTATTATTAAGAACGGCATGGTTATACATGTATACATATTTTATAGCCTAGCATTACTCATGATATTTATAAATTGAAAACAAGCTGAATTTAATTAATGTGCGCCTGTTGAGATGACGAGCATCTGGTGGGGGTGATTTCGGTCTATCGTAACTCTACTACACAGTCAGTGACTGGCAATCCAGAATGAAATATTTAGCTATACTCATATCAGTGCATAGAAAATAAGCTGAATTTCACTGGAAACTAACCTCTCAGGTGATCCGACTCAAAGGCTGTCTTCAAAAAAGCTCCGCTATCTATGTGCCGGCTGCCTTCTACAACAAGCGTCGCTGTCACTGAGCTCAAGCAGCGCTGTCACTCTGAGCTCACTCTTCGCAATTGCGGGAAATCTCCGACATGACACGAAATGGACCCATAGATATGAAGCCAGAATGTTTAAGATACTGATAACCTGTCTGTTAACTCAATTACTATTGGTCCAAACCACGGAAATTACAAGAAAGAGGGGCTGAATGGGCTGAACTTGAAACAAACTATTAAACACTTTCGGAGAGGATTTGAATTGCTATCTTTATTCTCAATTCTTATCGTTTTGGCGCTGGTGATTTTCAT
Organism: Lampris incognitus; assembly: GCF_029633865.1. NCBI lineage: Eukaryota > Metazoa > Chordata > Actinopteri > Lampriformes > Lampridae > Lampris > Lampris incognitus. The sequence continues at coordinate 13,128,676 of NC_079222.1, read as the reverse complement.
TTGGCCCTCGCTAAAACCTCTTTTGGGGGCACCAAAAATTCCTCTGTGCAGGAAAAACCTTGGTGTATGGATGTCATAGTGTTGAAGAAATCATGCAGCCCTCACTTAAAGACCTTTTTCATTGACTGTAAACCATTCTATTCACCATGGGAATTTCCATCATTAACTCTGGTCGGTGTCTATATCCCACCCCAGGCTTGTGTTAGAGGCATTCAAACACCTGGCTGATCACATTACAAACATGGAGTGCAAATATCCAGACTCCCTTCTCTATCCTTTGGGATTTTAACAGCAAACCTCAGCCACGAACTGCCAAAATACAGACTGCATTTTAAATGTCCCACCAGAGACCAAATCACTCTGGATCATTGCCACACAATATTAAAGTACACCTATCACTCTGTCCCCCATGCAGCCCTGAGACTCTGATCACTGTCTGATCCATCTTATCCCAACCCACAGGCAAAAACTAAAATCTGCAAAGTCTTTAGTCACAACTGGGAGGAAATGGGCCAATGAGTCAAAACCAGAGTTCCAGGCCTGCCTTGATCACACTGACTGGAGTGTTTTTGAGGATGCATCTACAGACCTGGATGAACTTACTGACACTGTGACAGCCTACATCAGCTTTTGTGAGGACATGAGTGTGCCCGCCGAAACTTTCTGTACCTTCAACAACAGTAGGCCCTGGTTCACAGCAAAACTCAGGCGGTTTTGTAAGGCCAAAGAGGAAGCCTACAGGAATGGAGATAGGATCCGGTACAACAAAGCCAGAAATACACTCACAAAAGGAGATGATCAGAGTGGAAAAAAGATGCTACTCTGAAAAGGTAAAAAACAAGTTTTTTTTTGCCAATGACCCAGCATCAGTCTGGAGAGGTTTGAAAGACATTAGTAACTACAAGAGACCATCCGCCCACACTGCAGAAAACCATCAACTGGCTGACAAATCTAAATGGGTTTTTCCTGCAGGTTTGATAAGCAAACTTTCACACCACTCACCCTCTCCGGCCACAACACACAACCAGCTACACCCCCTGCCAGCCCCTCTCCCCTCCCCAACGACCCCCCCAACCACTGAGCCACACTCAGGACCTGTGTTAAGGACGTACGCCAGCAGAGACAGAACATCAGGAAGGCACCGGGCCCAGATGGTGTGTCACCCTCCTGTCTGAAACAGCCCAACAGCCAAAGAGCAAAGATTAACGTTACTGTCCAATTACACTGTGATTTTACTTGAATCCCTCTCACTCTCTCTCTCTCACACACACACACACACACGCACCCACTCACATACACTCACACACACAACACATACTCAACTCTCATACATTCACTCGCTGATTGTAAATTCAACAGCTAATGATAAGGCGCGATTTGCTTTCAATTTTTTGATAAACTGGTGATGTTAGGGTTATATAGTTTAATGTTAATATATAAATTAATATAAATTAATAGAGTAGGGTGACTTCATTCTTTAAAGCTCCATCGGGCAAACGCTCTGCATGTGAGGCTTGTTTACAAAGGAAACTTGTTAAAGAGGTCATATCATGCTTTTTGTGTTTTTCCACTTTCCTTTAGTGTGTTTTAAAGCTATGGAGTGCATCTAAGAGTTACAAAGCCCAAAGTCCACACCAAAGGAAGATGTTCTCTCTGACAAAAACATTGCCTGGAACACCTCAGTTTTAGTCCAGCGTTTTCTTCTGTTACTTATCTGTCACTATTTAACACATATTAATAATGCCTGCATAACGGCTAGTTTGGACCACCCTCAAAGAAAGGTAGAGCAGGTGGGTCGCAGATTTTGGTGCAACACCGGGATGTGTTTGGTTAGCACGTATCGCAATGTCGAGAAGACGACATTTTCTTCGGTGCGAAACGAAGAATCAGTGGTTAAAAGTCCTTTTTACCACTATTCCCAAGCAGTACAACCCCAACCGTTTACCCCTTCATTTTACCGAGAACTGGTTTCTGAACCAGGCACAGTCCAATGCTGGAATTTTGATTTGTTCATCTTTCCTAAAGAAGAAAGCACCAGAAAACATTAGATACAGGTTCTTTTTTTCAGGCCGCTGACAGCCACATGCGAATGTGTTTATTTTTTCACGCCAGATTTTTGGCTAGGCTAGTGCTAAAAGACAGGGCTGTTCCATCTGTAAAGGAGGAGCCAGAAGCACAAGCTGTAAGTGGCGTTATATCACTGAAATGTATCTGACCAAATGGCCTTGGAATAGTTTCATTGCAGAACATGGAAGCTAATTAGCTAATGAATCTAAGTGTGTGTGTGTGTGTGTGTGTGTGTGTGTGTGTGTGTGTGTGTGTGTGTGTGAGAACACCTGCTGGTGAAGTTACTAACTACACTACGGAAGCCCTAAGCGGCCATGCATTCATACATTTTATTTCCTCCGTTTTCCCGAGATAACGAGATAAATAACTCGAGATCTCTAGAAAACAGAGGAAATTAACTCGTTATCACGGGAAAACGGAGGAAATAAAATGTATGAATGCATGGCCGCTTAGGGCTTCCGTACTACACCACAAATTTGTGGATTTTTCTACCGATCTGCTGTGGTACGAATATAAGAATAAGACAAAAATCCGCTAACAAATAGGAGGGAAATCACAAATGTCACAGGGCACACAAACTGACAGGAAGCCATCCACGAATGTGCAGAAACCGTTTTACATGTAAAAATGGATCCACAAATGCATAAATATCACTTTACATGTACTTGTAGTGGCGAAACTATTTCCATTTGTATAACCTCTTACATTTTTATGTGACGGTAAAATGTGTTTGCAGAGCAAATTATGCATATTTGTAAATCACTCTTTATTTTTGTGGATATGACTTTACACAGCACAAATAAAAAAATGTTGGTTAATAGTGAAATATTTGAGAATCATGGTACATATTTGTGGATTGTCTTCTGTGGGTTACAACTATAAATTTTAATAGAAAAAAAATCCACTTATTTAATTTGCTTTGTAGAGTCTTTATCAATTATTATTATGGCTGTGCCTGTAAAAAGGCATTACAAGAGAGTAAGTCATGTAATTTGAATTTCAAGTAGGGACAAATGTTCTTATAGATAAATCTATGGACTGTTTTCTTGGAATTTTTAGTTACTTCAGTGGGATAAAAGTGGGCTCAAATGTTAGATTTCAAGGCTGAGGATTAAGCTGTGTTTTCTTTGCACCAGCCCTTATTCAAACAGGAATGATAAGAAACCAGAGATATGTAAACCTCCACTCCTTCCGTGTGCAGTTTTCTCTTGTGGTACCAAGAAGACTTTTTTTTTCTCTGAAGGATGCATCCTTTTTCCTCAGTGCTCGAATCACTGGCTCAAGTTTTTCAACTGTTACAGCTCCAGTGATAAGCAATTTCATCATAAGAACATATACATTTTTATTTTCATCAAGAGATCCGTTGGGACATTTTTGAAAACGAAATTTTGTATTCAAAAGTGCATTGTCAATCATAGAGGAAAAAAAGCTTTGTTTGATACTTTACAATTTGAAGTCAGCGAGTACTCCTGCTTCCTGCTCTGTGCACTAGCTTTTGGTGTTATGAGAGGAGTCATGGGGTAAAAAGGCATACTGTATAATTTTTATCCGAAAATGTTGAGAATAAGTGCTAATTTATTTAAGTTCACACCCCTAAAATAGTTACAAGTTTATATGTTGCAGATAAAAACAAAACAAAAAAAAGTATTACTGACAATTACTGGTCTGTTCTAGTTGATTTCAAGTCCACAACAGTTGATAAATTTAGCTGTGTATCTTATTGCTCTCCTCAACTTTTCTAAAATTGCATACAGTTACTTTCATTAAACTGTTATTTCTACTATCAACCTCCTTCAACAGGTTTTCCTTACTATCCAGGCACAAATACTGTCCAAACCCATTCCAAATCTGTTCGTGTGATCTGGTTTTTAAAGCAGTCGGTTCGAACACAGACCGGGCCAGTTATCTCTAGACTAATGGACCAAAAATATGTTTTTTTTTTCCTTTTTTTTTTTTTTCTCTTGCGTTCCCAAAATGTGAGACTTTAAAAGGAAGCCAGTTTGATATGAATGACAAGCCCCTACAGCTACTTAAGGCAACTAAGTAGCCACAAGTTAAGTTTCCATCCACCTTTTTTATGCACACTGTCAACTTGTGCATAAAAACCTGAGTGGAAACACTGAAAATTAAAAATAAAAAAAAATTCTGAACTATCGTAAAAAAAAAGAAAAGAAAAAGGTTTTTACGCTTGAGGGAGGTGGAAAAGTTGGTGTATTGATAAAAGGTAAATGCGACTAAGTGCAATGGAAACAGATTCCATGAATAAATGATGACATAAGAAATTACGTGACTTAAATACCACTCCAGCCTCTGCTCCACTGGATAGATGAAAAATTTAATCAGACGAAAATATCAGGCATGTGTAGACCGATGAGGAGACTATAACGTTCCTTGAATTAATGCAAGAAACAAATAGTATAAATGCCAGAACTCTTTCAAGAGCTTATAGCTTTAATATTAGTTGTTCAAGTCCATCACGTTAACCTTCATTTGAGGTTTGAATGGCGCTCTTTCAATCATGTCGCCTCATTGCGCTCTCTTCTTCTGCAGTGGTGGAATGGCACCTGACTGGAGAATTAGCACCACCTACTGCTTATCTCAGTATATCACCTCCTAATATTTGCATAACAGTAGTTATGCAAATATTAAATATATAAATTCACATTTTCATTTGCCAATTTTCTGAAAATCTGGTTCAAATTTGCAATACATTTGGATGGAACCCAGACTACACATACCTCTACCCCCAGTCTGACTTGCTCTCTGTCTATTGCTCTTTCTTTCACCCCTTTTCTTTCTATCTCTCTCATACTCTTGAATGCACACATACACATTTTCCTTGTAGGATGATTTTCTTCTCATGAATCCTCCTTTTTCATCAACGATGAGCCACTTTGAATGTTGACATCTGCAACTTCCCATAGAGAGAGAGAGAGAGAGAGAGAGAGAGCGAGAGAGAGCGTTCCTCAGGAGCGCTCCCATTCTAAAAGGAGACGCTATAGAGGGAAACACAGAGATACAGGGAAGTGGTGAAGGCACATCAGCTCTCTAACATACGTTAAGCTGCACTGAGCAGCAGTATGGTTTTTTTTTTCCTCATTTTAACTGTGTGAGGTCTCTTGTGGTCTGCGGCAAGAGGAAATAAAAATGAAATACACTATTGGATTAGCTTTAGTGTTACTTGTGGTTGGGTGCATTGTGTGGCAGGCTGGTGTCAGGCAGGAGAGAAACACCCAGATTAAAGTGGGACGCTGCACACAGGACTGGATTTGGCTCCTGAGCTGGTAGCCAGGGCTCCACCTTTTCTGTTTAGTTAACGCAAGGAAGAAAGAGGAGAAAGAGAATAAAGTCAGATTTCTGTGGTTTAGCAATATCCACTTAACCCCAAGGCAAAGGAAGCCCTTTCTGAAAACTGCCTTTGGAAACCCCGGGAAAACGGATCCCCCTCAATCAACCTCCTACCAATTTTCACCCCATATTCTTTTTTCAGTGCTGCCCTTTGTTTTATACTCCTTTACAGGGCCGTTGTGGGGGCTGTGTGAACTTGACTTGCGATGCCCTGCTCATCAATATGCATGAATCACACTGACAAGTAGAATAAAACAGCATCATCATGCAAATAGTCTCAGCTATGACTTTTTGCTATTATAGTCTTTTAAAGAAAAAAAATCAAACTGTAAAACTATTGGCTTTACATCAATGGTTCTCAACCTTTTTTAAAAAAAATTTTTCCCCCTATTTTCTCCCCAATTGTATTTGGCCAATTACTCCACTCTTACGAGCCATCGCGATCGCTGCTCCACCCCCTCTACCAATCTGGGGAGGGTTGCAGACTACCACATGCTTCCTCCGATACATGTGGAGTCACCTGCCGCTTCTTTTCACCTGACAGTGAGGCGTTTCACCAGGGGGACGTAGCGCGTGGGAGGATCACGCTATTCCCCCCAGTTCCCCCTCTCCCCCAAACAGGCGCCCCAATCGGCCAGAGGAGGCGCTACTGCAGCGTCCAGGACACAGCCAATTATGTATGTAGGGACGCCCGCCCAAGCCGGCGGTAACATGGGGATTCAAACCGGTGATCCACGTGTTGGTAGGCAAAGGAATACACCGCCATGCTACCCGGACGCCTCGTTCTCAACCCTTTTGAGTCGCAACCCCCCCCCCCCCCCCCACACACACACACACACACACACCAATAGCACTGGGACATTTAACTCACAACAACCCGATGCAAACACAAAACACATTGATTGCTGATAAACTGCCCCGAGACTGTTCAGGCATTACTGTAATGTAACACATGAAAGCTACCCAGCACACACAAGAAGACTATTGCTTTGTCCATGGAGAAAACAACAACTAATTCGATTTTGGCTTTAATTGGTGTTTTAAGATTCATCGAATTAGCGGCACCTCATGTGCAAACACACTTTGACTCTCACCAACACACTCAATAAAATCTATTGAGTGTATTGGGCTATGCATCACAAATTGTGGTCAGTCACTCATGGACGATCTGAGAGGGACACTGAGTAGGGACATTTAGTAGGGATGTAAGTCTTTGATATATTAACAATATTCATTCACCTTGTTATTCTAGACTGCACCTGCTGTTAGTCTGCTGATGTCCTCACTGCTCTTAGATTTTCTAAACAACTGTTCCTCCACTGTTATGCCAGCCACTTGTATGTCCTCCCTCAACACATTCATAAACCTTGTCTTTGGCCTTCCTCTTGTACTCTTCCCTGGCAGCTCCATCTTCAACATCCTTCTCTCAATATATGCAGCATCTCTCCTCCGTGCATATCTAAACCATCTCAGTCTTGCCTATCTTGCTTTGTCTCCAAACCATCCAACCTGAGCTGTCCCTCTAATATACTCGTTTCTAATCCTGTCCTTTTTTGTCCCTCCCAACAAAAATCTTAGCATCTTCAACTCTGCCACCTCCAGCTCCACCTCCTGTCTTTTCGTCAGTGCCACCATCTCCAAACCAAACAAAATAACTGGTCTCACAACTATCCTTCCCTTTCACTCTTGCTGCCCTTCTGTCGCAATCACGCCTGACACTTTTCTCCACCCACGCCACCCTGCCTGCACTCTCTTCTTCAGCTCTCTTCCCCACTCTCTGTTAATTTGAACAGTTGATCTCACGTATTTAAACTCATCCACCTTCGTCACCTCTACTCCTTGCATCCTCACCATTCTGCTGTCCTCCCTTTCATTCACGGATATGTATTGCGTCTTGCCGCTACTGATTTTCATTCCTCTTCTCTCCAGTGCATACCTCCAGCTCTCCATGCTCTCCTCAACCTTCTCCCTACTCTCGCTACAGATCACAATGTCATCTGCAAACATCATAGTCCACGGAGACTCCTGCCTGATCTCGTCCATCAACCTGTCTCACCATTGCAAACAAGAAAGGGCTCAGAGCCGATCCTTGATGTAATCCCACCTCCACCTTGAACCCATCTGTCCTTCCTACCACATACCTCACCACTGTCACACTGCCCTCATACATATTGTGCACCACACTTACATAATTATCTGCCACTCCTGACTTCCTCATATTATACCACACCTCCTCTCTCAGCATCCTGTCATATGCTTTCTCTAAAACCACAAAGAAACAATCTGACCTTCTTTATACTTCTCCATGCACTGGCTTGTGCATCTCAGTGGCTGGATTATGCCTATCCTAATATGAAGAATGATTATTATCTACTAAATGTACAGACGTTTAGTGCTGTACTGTCTCTAATGTTGCTCTCTCAAAGAAGTCTTGAAGTATACGGGGGGCCACTGCATAGCGCACAGCTTTTTAAATTGTGACAACACAGCAATTAAAGAGACATTACACCTATTTTTCACACCAGATGCACTGTGCGTCTGGACAGTTTCATGCTTGTTTTCTCCACAACCATCTGGCAAACCCTGGAAATTATCTCGCAACCCCCTTGTGGGTCCCGACCCCAGGATTGAGAACCAATGTTTTACATCATCAAGTCAAGATTCAAGATTACTTTATTTGTCCCTAGGGAATTTTTTTGTTTGGACATGAAGGCTACCACATAAAAATACATACATTATAGTGCAGTAACAGATATAAAGTGCATAGCACAGACAAGTGCAGACATAAAGTGCATTCAAAAACATGCAATACTGCCCCCCATTTCACACCCTGCTTATATCCTGCCTGAGTTTAGGAGATTCACTGGTAGAGGGTTGAAAGAGTTTGTAAACATGTTTGGTACAGCGTCTTTTAAAAGTAATCAACCCCCTTGACAGTCATCACTAATTTCTGGATTATAAAATATACTCACACATTGTGTTCGTCACACGAATGTGTCTCTGTGTGTGTCGAAAAAAGCAGTGGTTCGGCCTGGAGTCGCCTTGTCACGAAAGTGGCGAGGCGTCCCCTTCGAGACTGCCGGCCAGAGAGATGCAGTTGGCAAACGCATACAGTACGAGGGTTGGACTTTGAACAAGAATAGGGAGCAATTGAACACTAAATTGGGAGAAAAAGGGGAAAATCAGAAATAAATAAATAAAATTTAAAAAAAAACTCAGGTAAACACAATTGTACATAATTAATGTGCACCTGTAAGATATTAAAGTAACGGTCTCATATAAAGACGGTCTCGGTATAAAAAGTACTCTGTGTAAAAGTTCATTAGCCAGGCGTGAACTCCATCAGAAAATGAAGACAAAGAATTAGAATCAGAATACTTTATTCATCCCTGAGGGGAAATTGGAGCATAATACTGAAGTAAGAGATACAGTGATTAAAATGCAGAAGGTAGGAAAGGGATACAAAACAATATCCAAGTGTTTGGATGTCCCACGGAACACTGTTGGATCAATTGTCAGAAAGTGGAGGCTGTATCACACCACCCAGACGCTTTGTAGGACAGGCCATCCCTCAAAGCTAAGTGTCCGAGCAAAGCGTGGGCTGGTGAGGAGGCCAGTGTTGAGCATAAAGGATTTATAGACTTGGGACAGGAACTTAGCCAAGGTGCTAAAGTTATGTCCAGGAGGACACTTGGGAGAAGAATCGATGAAGACTTTAGTAATAATATGGCAGATTTGAAGGAGAGATGTGCATGCTACATGTTTGCACCACTGCAGATATCTGGTCAGCTAAAAAAAAAAAGTTATAATGAAGTCACTGTATGTTAGATGAAAACAGACATGCTGGAACATGAATTGGCTGCTCTTGCATGCAGACATTTCCCAAGTCCACATATATATATATGGCCAATAAACATGATTCTGATGCTGATTAATTGAAGTACTGCCCAACTCTGATTACAGTTAATATGTACACCCAAGTATTTGTAAGAATGAACCTGGGTAATACAAGCATTTTGGATCAGTAGTGGAAAGTTATCCCCCAGATGTCCTGGATCAAAAACTATTGCTTATTTTTTCTTAGTGTTTAGAATGAGATGATGGTTCATCACACCATTATAAAAAAAAAATATTCTCTAAACTAAAGCCAGAAATGCCAGTGTCTGTATCCATAAGCCCCAAGATTGCAGTGTCATCAGAAAATTTGACAACAAAAGTGTTGAGATGACTGCTTGTGTAATAATTTTTATATAATGTAAACAGAGTGGGAGAACTTACATATCCTTGAGGAACTCCTCAACTCAGTCAAGTCAGCTCAGCAGTCACTTTATTTTTGCATATTGAAGTATGACAGTATGTTACAAGTCAATATTTCAGGTTTATAGCCTACATTTCATTCAGATTTTAGATCATTTTTCAGACCAGTCATTACACGTAGCCTACGGTTACAGTTACATGCATACAGCTATTTACCACATCTCTGGAAGTGCTGACAAATTTATCCAGCGATCATCACATTGTCTCGTGAAAATCGTCCCACTTTTTAATTTATTTTCCGCTTTTCTCAGCACCCGCCTTGTGTTTAAGAAATCGGTCATGCTCTTGTGCAGCCGACATTGTTTCCCCTTCTCCTTCTTTCTCACAGTGAGCAGCGAGTTGGAACATGCACTACATAACAACACAATATTGAAAATGAAACAAAGCTGAATAATTTGTTAGGTTTTTTTTTTTATGTGACCTTGACTATGCATAATAGAATTGGCTCACAGGAATCTCATTTTAGATGCATAGTTGGTCAAGAACAGTCATAAAAAAATTATATATATATATAAAAAAACCAAACAAACAAATAAAACTGCAGGATTGCAGGGCAGTTGCGAGACCCTAGAGGTGTGAGGCCCTATGCGGTCGTACACATGGATCAGTCCTTGACCCCCTTCATACTTAGGAAGGTAAAGTGCAATTTGTCCCAGAAAAGGTTAACCAGCATAGCCTGTATCTTGGCCAGGAGGTTTGTTTGTTTGAGGATCAACACATGTTAATTGGTGCAATAGAGTTGATCACGCCAGGTTGTTGATTACTAACATGTGAGCCCTATCTGACCTTTTTGGTTAAATTCATTTCCACTTCTACTTTTTGTAAAACGTTCTCTCAGTTCTTATTTTAAAAAAAATCATTCCCCATAATCACTCCCAGATATTTCATCCCTCCCATTTTCCATATCAACCCCCCAGGTAACATGAGCTTACCATTCATTCCATCTCCTACCATCAGCACCTCACTTTTCACCCATTTTACCCTAACTGATTGTATTTGACCAAACTTGTTAACATTTTCTCTGAAAACATCAATATCTCATTGGTCCTTTACAAAACTAGCTACATCATCTGCATAGGCAGAGTTTAAAAGTTGGGCTGCAACCAGCAACAGCGACTCCAGACAACTCACACCTCAAGTTATGCAGCAGGGGTTCAATGGCCAGAGACTACAACATTTCAGACAAAGAACATTCCTGCGTATTTCCCTTTTGAACTTTAAAATTTTAAGTACACCCTTAATGTCACTGTACAAAACCTTGATCTTAGCTATAAAACCTCGGCTGAAACCGAAAGCTTTCATAGTCTGCCACAAGTGCTGGTGTTCAACCCGGTCAAAAACCTTTTCCTGATCTATGGAAATAAGACCAGTTTCAACTCCCGATGAACTAGAGATATCAAAAATATCCCTGGTTATGTAATATTGTCACTTATCAGCCTGCTAGGCACACAGTAAGTTTGGTTAACATGGATAAACTCCTTCATCACTTTTTCTCTGTCTGTTTGCTAACACCTTCGAAAATATCTTGTAATCAGTGCAGAGCAGGGACATCAGTTGCCAATTCTTAATGTCTTGCAAATTCCCATTTTTCGGCAAGACAGTAATGACAGCCCTCCTGCAACTCTGAGCCAACTGCCCTTCAGTTGCACTGTTCCTCAGAACAGTCAACAAATCCTCTCTGAGCATCAGCCAAAAAAACTTATAGAAGTCAACCTCTAAACCATCTATACCGGCTGCCTTGCCACTCTCCAGACTTTGCAGGTCATTGTAGAGTTCTTTAGGGGACAGCTGTAGCTCGAGCTGTGTTGAGTGTTTCCTCATTCTTTTTTAGGCCATCATTGAATGATTCAGCCCCAAGCGCATCCTGTTTGAATTCACTCTTATAGAGATCAACGTAAATCTTATTTATGATCTGCATATTTGATTTGGCAAATATTTTACGCCAGATGCCCTTCCTGATGCAACTTTCCCCATTTATCCAGGCTTGGGACCGGCACTAAGAATGCACTGCTTGTGCATCCTCAGTAGCTGGTATGGCAGTGAAGAGTTGCCGGATGGCTGGGCAAGCACTGCAGAAATAGTGAGGGAGACAGCTAGGAAGTTACGGGGTGTGTCATCAGGACAGAGGAAGAAAGAAAAGAAGACTTGGTGGTGGAATGTTAAGGTATCGCTAAGGTCTGCGCTAAAATAATCGGAGTCCACCAGAGAGACTTGTGCACAAGTGTGGCCCAGAAAGCAAAAGGAATTGTTAGCCAATCTGGCCATGTCCTGTCCAGTGAAATCACTGTAATGCCCTCAGGACGGTGCTATACAGTGCCCCCTAAGAAAAGGAATAGCTATTCTCGGTCCTTCATTCCTTCTGCTACCAGGCTGTTAAATGCTGAGATTAGTCATTTTAAATAAATGCTTTATATTGTTTTAAACCACAATAGTTGGTTTATACCTTGTCTGTTTTTCGCATGGCTTGTGGGCCTGTGCGTTCACTGACTGTAGTAGGGGCATGTGGCATGTAATGCATCTTGGAATGCTTCATTTGTTTATTTATTTTTCTATTCTTTTGACTTATACGGATTTTTGCCCTTCGCCTGGTCCTCGTGTGAGTCTGCATACAGGGCCCCATGTGGGTGGCAGTGTGCATCTTTTGCCCATGTACTGGTCTGTCTGTTGTCTCTGACATGGTGATGATTGCCGCTTGTCTGTGAGTTTGTGCATGTCTGGATGGACTGTAGAAACTGAATTGCCCTTCTGGGATAAATAAAGTTGTCTGAATCTGAATCTGAATGAGGAAGTACAGCAAAATATACAGAGGAAGAGGTTGGCAAAGAAGAAGTGGGATAGTCAGAGAGCTGAAGAATGTAGACAGGCGACCAGGAGATGCGGTGTAAAGCAAAGATAGAGGTAGCAAAGACAAAGGAAAAGGTATATGGTGAGTTGTATGAAAGGTTAGACACTAAGGAAGGAGAAAAGGACTTTTACCAGAAATGAGAGAGAGAGAGAAGGTCGGATGATGTAGGGATAGGGAATCAGGAAATGCGGTGGATTAGCAAGGAGGAAGTGAGGGCAGCTATGAAGAGGATGAAGAGTGGAAAAGCAGTTGGTCCTGATGACATACCTGTGGAGGTATGGAGATGTTTAGGTGAGATGGCAGTAGAGTTTTTAACTAGATTGTTTAACACAATCTTGGAAAGTGAGAGGATGCCCGAAGAGTGGAGAAGAATCATACTGGTACCAATTTTCAAGAATAAGGGCAATGTGCAGAACTGCAGCAACTACAGAAGTATAAAGTTGATCAGCCACAGCATGAATATGTGGGAAAGGGTAATATAAGCTAGGTAAAGAGGAGAGGTGACAATTAGCGAGCAGCAGTATGGTTTCATGCCACGAAAGAGCACCACAGATGCGATGTTTACTTTGAGAATGTTGATTGAGAAGTAAAGAGAAGGCCAGAAGGAGTTACGTTGTGTCTTTGTGGATTTAGAGAAAGCATATAACAGGGTGCAGAAAGAGGATGTGTGGTATTGTATGAGGAAGTCATGAGTTGCAGAGAAGTATGTAAGAGTGGTGTAGGATATGTATGAGGGACGTATGACAGTGGTGAGGTGTGTAATGACAGATGGGTTCGAGTTGGAGGTGGGATTACATCAAGGATGGGCTCTGAGCTCTTCCTTGTTTGTTTGCAATGGTGATGGACAGGTTGACGGACGAGATCCAGCAGGAGTCTCCGTGGACTATGATGTTTACGGATGACATTGTGATCCGTAGTGTGAGTAGGGTGCGCGTTGATGAGAGCCTGGAGAGGTGGAGGTATGCACTGGAGAGAAGACGAATGAAAGTCAGTAGGAGCAAGACGGAATACCTATGTGTGAATGAGACGGAGGACAGTGGAATGGTGAGGATGCGAGGAGTAGAGGTGACAAAGGCGTATGAGTTTAAATACTTGGGGTCAACTGTCCAATATAATGGGGAGTGCAGAAGTGAGGTGAAGAAGAGAGTACAGGCAGGGTGGAGTGGGTGGAGAAGAGTGTCAGGAGTGATTTGCGACATAAGGGTACCAGCAAGAGTTAAAGGGAAGGTTTGCAAGATGGTTGTGAGACCAGCTATGTTATTTGGTTTGGAGATATTGGCACTGATGAAAAGACAGGAGGCGAAGCTGGAGGTGGCAGAGATGAAGATGCTGAGATTTTCATTGGGAGTGATGAAGAAGGACAGGATTAGGAACGATTATATTAGATGGATAGCTCAGATTGTACAGTTTGGATACAAAGCAAGAGAGGCAATTTTGAGATGGCTTGGACATGTGTGGAGGAGACATGCTGGGTGTATTTGCTGAATATGGAGCAGCCAGGGAAGAGGACAAGAGGAAGGCCAAAGATAATTTTGAATGTGTCCATGTATATTGCCTCTGGTATCCATAAAAAGCTCTCCAAACATCTTTTAGTTCCCATGATTTAATCAAACATGTGAGCCGACTAAAAGATGCAGGATGTGGTTCCTGATGATTTCTGTCCAGCTTGCAATTTTCTGTACAGTTACTCCTCACTGTCACACTTACTGATAACATCAAATAACACTTTCATAAAACGTAGTCTTTCAGGGCCAACGGCTGGAGCATTTATAAAAAAACCCGATTTTAATAGTGTCATATTGTTCTCTTACTTTAAGTAGTCCGCCTTTGACTACTTCCTCTACTTCAAGGGAACATGACATAAAATCTTTGAAAAAAGATTCACAACCCTACCAATAATATTTGATTTATGACTGAGAATCATTTTTTTCCAGTCCATTCACTCTTCCGTTCAATTTCATTATCTAGGGTGCTATGTGTTTCTTGCATAAGCAAAACTTCTATTTTCTTAAAATCAACCAGTTTGAACACATCAGCTCTTTTCATGTCATCTCTTGCTCCATTTCAATTTAAAGTGCCTAATTTTATATTACACGTGCGGAGAATAGAGCTGAGCTGTGCCAAAACCAGGTTTACGCCACCCAAAAAGATAAAAATAACCAAACTTATCAAAGAAAGTTGAATCAGGCTTCACCTCCAAGTTTTTTTCCCTAAGTTGGTTCTGTAGCTTTTGTTCAAACCACTAAAAATGTGTGTGTTTGTGTGTGTGTGTGTGCGCGTGTGTGTGTGTGTGTGTGTGTGTGTGTGTGTGTGTGTGAGAGAGAGAGAGAGAGAGCGAGAGAGAGAGAGAGAGAGAGAGAGAGAGAGAGAGAGAGAGAGAGAGAGAGAGAGAGAGAGAGAGCGAGAGAGTTCATGTCTTCAGTGATAGGTTTCTTGTTTTGCTGCTATTCTACAATAGACAGAGTTCGTGTCATTAATGACAGATTATTGTTTTGCTACTGCTCAACAATGAAGCACACTGTTTGGAATAATTCATCTCTTTATTTAGTAGCCTAGACTCAGATGCTATTAGGCTGTGATAGGCTGGGCAAACAGCCCAAAAACGAAACAGTGTAACACTGCTCACTTTGTTAGAGCCTGGGTTAAATTCAGAGGTTTGCGGGTCATTCAGGTTCGAGTGGTTAATAAACGCATACTTTTGCGGGTCAGGTAGTGCGGATCGGCTCGCATAACGGGTTGGGTGGGTGCGGGTATTAAAAAAAAACCTGACCCATGCATCACTACTCCATACTGTACAGTATTTGTGGACAGCTACATCCAGGAGTTTACTGCAGATGTCTTGAATAGAATTGTTTTGGCTCTAGAATGACTGAACAAGCCACTGTGGTCATCAAAAGATAAATTCTCCTCTATCAGTTTGCCCTTACAAATGCCTTTGAATGTGAAGCGAGAGAGACTGCTTGTCCACTGACCAAATACAATTGAGGAAGGTCTTCACTCTCACAATAATATGATTCAGTCTTGAAAGCAAGGCTAACTCGAACACTCCACAAAACTTCATACAGTCAATAAGACGGGCTGGAATGTGATGGTTCTTGCTCACCTCATCATTGTGATGATGCACAGCTATCCTATAGCTCCTGTCCAACTGTGTGGCAATGATGACCCTCCCGAAAGTTTCAGAAAGCAGTCCATATGCATCTTCAATGTTTTATGAGAAATGATGTATGTCGGTGACATCCATAGTTGTCTTAGCAACCAGGTGGCTTTATATCAATATGATTATGATTTTTTTTGGAGGAACTTACAAAAACTGAAATTCTGAATAATTTACATTGGATGCTGCCTATTCATAGATCGGAACCTGATGTCCGAAGGGGAAGTTGTGGCTATTCAGATGGTTAATGTTTTTGCATAGAACTGATTAGATCTGCCCCAAATAACTGAATTGAATTTCAGTAAGTAACCAGTAAAATGTTCAATTTCTCACATTTATAGCAAACCAAATTTCATGAAAATCAGTTCAGAATTAAACAAGTTACAGTTGATTTTGTAGTGAAGTCTGCATCTGTCAATACACGTATTTGTTTACTAGCGGATCTTGAATGCCCTGACGTGATGACCACGCAGACGCATAGCAGCGACATACAGCAGTGGTCGATGACGTATGACTGACTGCCCCTGTTACGTATGATGAAAACACATCACTGCAAGCCTTCCCGGAACCCATAGGGATTACATTGCAGTGCTTGCAGTTCGGGAAAAAAAAATCCCTTAACATGAAAGTCTGTCAGAGGGATCTGGGCGTTTTTCAGCTAGATTGAAATCACCCAAATGGGGCGGTACTCAACGGAACACGACTTGACGCTTATTGAACTATGACATTCAAATGCAGGACAAAACTGTCTAGAACAGTCATAGCTAGCGTAACACTGTGGCAGAATGTGATGGAAACATTTCCTCTCCATTTCCCCTTTGGTGGTGCATCGCCCAACCGTCCTAAAGAACAAACTGCCCATGCTCGACAATGTCTTTCATTACAGTGAAGAGAGCCAGGACCTTTAGCCATCTATCACCCAGTGCTATTAAGGTTGAGGGGCCAATGCTACGGCTGCTAAACATAGTAGTAGCTGTACTACCGGGACAAGTTAACACGAGCTGAAATTGAATTAGATTGTTGTCTCAATGTTATAGTCTACACTATCAGTCTCAGACTGTTAATCTACACTATCAACCTCAATTTGATGTAGCACTTTAACCAATCTGGTGGACTCCAAAGCCACATTTCACAAAACACATTTAGCCCTTAAACCAGGTTTTATTTCAGTTAACCTAGTAAACTTAAGCATTACACCATTACAGAAACCAAGCTTGGAGAAATACTATTGATGTTGCTATAGTAGTCTGGACCGGGTTTAAGATTTCCTAAACTTGGTTTATCAGTAAAATGGATCTGACAGCACAGACAAATGCCCTGTCTTTTCGTCCAATTATGGCACAGCCCCTTTGAGAGTCCTACAATTTTGTCAATTACAATCTTATAAGACCATGAATGTAAATTAAAATGATTTTAATTTCAAAATAATGAATTCAAATCAGAACTATTTTTCAATAAACTTTTTTGTAGCACTAGGTTTCCACTTCTTCTCAGGAACTTCAAAAGCACTACTGCTGTTGTTTCTGTTGTCGTTGGTAGGCTAGTTGAAACACAACATGAATGTGATTGTTTTTACAGTTCAACATCGATCATATGCTTAAATCTGCGGTAAAGCCATTAGGAACCAAAACGTTCCATGGTGGAAGCTTCTGATCACCCATGTAAAAGAGAAGATGATAAGAAAAACATCTTACAAGTAAAACTAGACAAAAAAATGTGCCAGTTGCTTCTCTGAAATCATTGTTATTTATCAAAATTATTATTTTTTTATTTCCGGTTCCTGTTTATATATTGTCAGTCTCTGGCACTCGGATCTCTTGTTTCCATTATTAGCAGGACATACCTCTTGTAAATGCTTTTGACAGCCTATTGGATATACAATTTTAGGTTACGGGTATTTAATTGCAGGCCTAACATATGTTCTGTGTAGTCTCTTTTTGTTTTGTTTTTTGTTTTTTTTTACTTTGATACAATCCTGACTGATGATGCTTGGGGTGGGTTTGAGTTTTCCTCCAATAAATGTTCAGTAAATTTAGAATTGGCTGAGGTTTAGGATTTTCTTAAATGTTTTATGCCATTATTGAGCTTTTGGACAATGCGGGTAATGTCTTTCTTTTCCAAAACAATGCCAAAACAATGCCATTTGCATGCCTCATATTGGCAAAAGCTAACCCTAACCCCGCCCTTTGGCGTCCTGTCAGACTGCCCTCTGTGTTTCCTCTTCGGGCACAGCTTCGGGCAGGGCCGTGGTCCTTGCGCCCACTGGACGCAGCAGACCAGGCTCCCTTAGCCAATCCAACACCAGCTCTCCCAGCCAGACACCTTCGACACACCTCCCCGCAGTCCACACGATGACACTAAAAAACACAGTCAGCGCTAGGTGAGGCTGCTGCCAGACTGCCTTCTGTGTTACTGGAACTGCCAGTCTGCATGGGCTAGCAGTTAGCGTAACCTGCCTCGCTTCTGCATCCTGTCAGACTGCCCTTGGTGTTACCTGTTCGGATGCAGCTCCGGGCAGGGCCACTGTCAGAAACCAGTGTCAAACAAAACAAAACCAAAAAACTGTGAACAGTACCCCAGCCCTATTCATAATTCTGTCACCACTCAGCACAGAAGTGACCTGAATGTGGACTTGGTTTGAGGTTATGGTTGCATTTTTCCTTTGCTGCAGTCAGAGATTGTTGTTGCTGTTGTTTTTCTCTTATCTATTAGCATCTAAGTCTGGTGCACTTCACAGTTTGTGTTTACTTTCTTTGGCGTCTTTCATCAATAAGTCACTTTTGACCACATGCATACTATTTTGCTGAATATTCATAGAATAATGGACAATTTACTAGATAGGCAGGACGCATTTAAATGTGGATATACCAGCCGACAGTTCAGTTCTTGATTCACTCACGTCAGTGCATGTGACATCAACCATTTAAAGGATTTTAAATCTCCTGTCTTGCCTGTTTGTGGTATACACTAGTTGGTGTTCATTCTTTCTATAGCAGATTTACAAAATCAGGCTACATCATCTTTATTTCACCGCTTCTGTTGTTTCAGAGTTTCAGCTGTTTCACTTCTCTTTCTTCAACGTCTGTACTTCATTTAATAGCGTGAAGGTGACATGCTAACTCGGTTTTCATCTGGATTTAAGCAGTCCATTTTATTTGGAGCTTGTTAGCGCAGTATTATGCATATTATGTTTACATCATACTACTATGTAGGTTAATCAGTGTATTCCACATTGTTGTCACAGGCATTGTTAAATCACTGCATGGTTTGTTTAAAGGCAGTATTTGGTGGTTGAGAATGCTCTCTGCAGGTGGGTAGTGCTCATTCCCATTAAATCTCTAAAGCTGTGATTACTCCTGCTGTGATCCTAATTACCCTACAGAGACACACAATCCAAGGCATGTGTTTGTTTTCTTGTTTTTCCTCTCAGGTTGCAGGTCTATAAATAGACACTTTTACAACTCTGTGAAACCTCTTTACCTTTCAAAGACCTGAAACCAACCTCAGCTGCCTTATATACAACAAACAACATCTGTAATACAATTAAATTACCATGAAAAAATGTGTTTGGTATAAAATTAGTTATTTCCATAATGAAAAACCTTGTTCAGGGAGATGTGAGCCCTGTGGGGCTCATGGCGTGATTAGTGAATAGCTGCAGCAGTTACACCAAAACCTGGCAGGTAATGGTCTCGCTGACTGTATTTCACTGTGGTTTGGATGACATCGACCCACTGATTATAAAGCAGAGGGAGATCAATAAGAGGCAGGGATACACAGATTGGGTGGCAAATCTCTCTGCAGTCCTGCTCGAACACCCTCCCTCTTCCCCTCCACTCCTCTGTCTCTCTCTCTGCTGTCCTTTTAAGCGACAAGATTAGAAGACCCGTAATTGAGTGTGATATGTTATCCCATTAGAATAAAATATAGATCAATTACACAATTTCTTTCATTACAATCTTTCATTGTTTTCAACTATGTCAATGTCATGGGTGATGGGGCTGCTGAGAGGAGTGAGCACAGAAGATAAGCTAGGTATCTCTTCTGAGGCAAAAAAAACAAACAAAAAAAAAAAACATGGTCAGTGGAATTGCACCAGAACAATCTAGTTTCCTTGCAGTAAATCTTAAACATTTTTTTTCGTGTATTCTTTAATTGTTTCATATTGGTGCCCACTTGAGCAACTAAAACATAAGAGTGAACGTGAAAAAAAAGTAAATGGCCAACTCAATAAAAAAGGAGTGGAGGTGAGGGAGAAACTCAGAAAGACTACTCCCACAACATAAGTTCAAGTTCAACTTTATTGTCATGTGTATTTGACAATAATGAGATACTAGTGATGATTTGGCAGCCTGTCCAGGGTGTCTCCATGCCTCCCGCCCAGTGACTGCTGGGATAGGCTCCAGCATCCCCGCGACCCTGAGAGCAGGATAAGCGGTTCAGATAATGGATGGATGGATGAATGGATGGAGATACTTGTGCTCTGGCTCTCTCTGCCCTAACACAAAGGACAAAAGGACACCCCCCCCCAAAAAAATAAAACATAAACACTACAGATCTACATAGACTGTGTACACAGAATTCATACATTATGTACACAATATAGAAAAGTACGTCATAATGCACCAATATAAACTGCATATGGATGAGTCAGCTGTTCAACAACCTGACTTTCTGTGGAAATAATTTGCTACTGAGACGGTTGGTGTGTGATTTGATGTCCCGGTAAGTTTTTTTTAGATGGGAGGAGCGAGAACAGAAAATATGCGAGGTGGCTGGTGTTCTTAATGATGTTGTGGGCTTTCCTTTTGCAGTGAGCGGTGTAAATATTATGGAGTTGTGGTAGTTCCATGCAAATGATTAGTCCTTTGAAGCAATATGTAGTCCTGAGCAGTCAGGTTGGCAAACCATGCTGTGATATGGCCTGTCAAGACACTCTCAATGGTACTGCAATAAAAGTTCATAAGAGTATTGGTACTCCCCAAAATTCTTGAGGCACCTCAGAAAATGCAGCCTCTGCTGTGTCTTTATGCATGCACAATAATCCAGATAAGAAAATCGCAGAGTCCGCGGTGGTGTAGCGGTCTAAGCATCGGCTTTGTGTCGATGCAGTTGCCCACTGGGGACTGGGGTTCGCACCCCAGTCTCGTCAGATCCGACTATGGCCGGACTCGATGAAGCAGCAATCATTGGCAACGCTGTCTTCGGGAGGGGGGCGGGGTCGGCTTGTGTTCGTCACGTGAATGCGTCTCTGTGTGTGTCGGAAAAAACAGTGGTTTGGCCTGGAGTCGCCTTGTCATGAAAGTGGGGAGGCGGTCTCCTTTGAGACACGAACACATGCAGTACGAGGGTGGGTGTTTGAATTAAAATAGGGATCGATTGGCCACTAAATTGGGAGAGAAAAAAAAAAGAAAATCGCAGAAAGTTGAATCAGTTCATCTGGACACAACGTTTATTGAGAAAGAAACATTTCATTACTCATCTAAGGGACTTCTTCAGTCTCAACTGACTACAGGTATCCCCACCCTTATAAAAAATACAGTGGCATAACGACCGAAACCAAAGATCAGTTTCAAAAGCCAGAAAGACACCCAAACAGTGTACCAGCTGATGGAAGAGAGGAGAAGGCCAACAGCTACCTAAGTGTAAACCAGTGGTGATTTCGTATGTGGTGGGAGTGTCAGAACAGTTGAGACACAAATTTTCCAAACACTGCATCTCAGTTGTTTCAAACTCCAAAACATGCTGTGCCAGGATTTGGGCCACCCCAAGGATCGGGTCCCCCAACACAAACAGAGCAATATAGTGTATGCTGTTGAGTGCCGGGATGATTGCCACAAATTGTACATCGGGGAAACCAAACAGATGCTGGCCAAGAAGATGGCACAACACAGAAGAACTAACGCGTCAGGCCAGGACTCCACAGTCTACACCCATCTACAGGCCAGTGGCCACTCTTTCAAGGATGAGGATGTGCACATCCTTGATAGGGAGGAATGCTGGTTTGAACAGGGAGTCAAAGAGGCCATCTATGTGAAGACGGATTGACCATCCGTTAACCAAGGGTGGGGCTGCATACCTGCAGTCAGTTGAGACTGAAGATTTCACAGATGAGTGATGAAATGTTTCTCTTTCAATGAACGTTTCCAGATGAACTGATTCAACTTTCTGTGAGTCTCTGCTGTACCTTCTTGAAGATGCAGTTGGTATTGAGGCACCATGTAAGGGTGTCTGTTATGTGTAAACTGAGAAATCTAAAACTCTACAATTTCAGCAGATTGATCATTGATGAAAAAAGGAAAGTGATTTTCTCTGATCTTTCTAAAGTCAACAATGATTTATTTTATCTTTTTGACATTTAGAGAGAGGTGGTTATCATGGCACCAAATGGTTAAATCTTCCACTTTCCTCCTATTCGCCAACTGTCACTTATTAGTCCAATCACTGTGGTGTCATCTGCGAATTGAATGATGCTGTTATTGTCATATTTGGCAACACAGTCGTGTGTAAACAGACTGTACCATAGGACACTGAGACAGCAGCCCTGAGGTACACCGGTCCTAATAACCAATGTAGATGAGTATATGTTTTTTTCCTATTCTCACAGTCTGGGGCCTGCCTGTCAGGAAATCCAATAGACTATTACAGATAGCATTGCCCAGACCAAAATCTTTTGAGTTTCAACACCAATTTGGATGGTACAATTGTATTAAAAGCAGA
The DNA here is from genome assembly GCF_029633865.1 of Lampris incognitus. Taxonomy (NCBI): domain Eukaryota; kingdom Metazoa; phylum Chordata; class Actinopteri; order Lampriformes; family Lampridae; genus Lampris; species Lampris incognitus. The sequence goes on along the minus strand of NC_079222.1, from coordinate 13,106,222 downwards.
GCTGTAATCAATAATCAACATTTTGACATGGCATTTTTCTTTTCAAGGTATACTAAAGCAGTATGTAGAGGAAGTGAGACAGTGTCATTTACAGATCTGTTGGAACAGTAGGCAAACTGTAATGGGTCAAACATAGCAGGAATGTTACATTTTATATATGATATTACCAATCTTTCCAGGCACTTCATAATAACAGAGTTCAAAGCAACAGGTCGGTAATCATTAAGGCAAGAGACAAGTATTTTCTTAGGGACAGACACAAGAGTGGTTTTCTTAAAACACAGTGGGACTGCACACAATGGCAGGGAAAGGTTGGAAATGCCAGTAAAAACCTAAGATAACTGAGTATAGCATATCTTGAGGGCATGGGAAGGAATGCCGTCTGCCCCAGCAGCTTTATGAGCCTTAGACCTTTTAAAAGTGTTATTCACATCAGCCTCTGCTACCTGTAGATCGACTTAATCGGGTGGGCACTGTGCTCCTGTCCAGGGTCCAAGTTGCGAGCTTCAAAGCAGGCAGAAAAGTTGTTAAGCCTATCTAGGAGAGAAGTAGAGGTGTGGATAGCCACACTGGGTCTAGATTTATAGTCCGTAATGGCCTTCGCCTGCAGCCCCCTCCACATGTGCAGCGAGTCAGTCACTCTAGTTAGTTTCCAGTTTGTCCATATATTGTCTTTTAGCTGCTTTGATGGCTCTCCTTAAGTCATACCTGGATTTGTGTAGCATTCCTTGACTCCGGTTTCATGGCTCTCTCAGTGTACTTAACATAGAGTAACAATGCTACAACACAACATTCTTTTGTGTGTGTGTGTGTGTGTGTGTGTGTGTGTGTATCACATTTTTCAGTTTGTCCAATTTAAAAATTTGAGATTACGGGTCCGCGGTGGCGTAGCGGTCTAAGCGTCGGCTTGGTGTCGATGCAGTTGCCCACTGGGGACTGGGGTTCGCGCCCCGGTCTCGTCAGATCCGACTATGGCCGGACTCGATGAAGCAGCAATCATTGGCAACGCTGTCTTCGGGAGGGGGGCGGAGTCGGCTTGTGTTCGTCATGTGAATGCGTCTCTGTGTGTGTCGGAAAAACAGTGGTTCGGCTTGGATTCGCCTTGTCACGAAAGTGGGGAGGCGCTTTCCTTCGAGACTGCCGGCCGGAGAGATGCAGTTGGCGAACGCATGCAATACGAGGGTGGGTGTTTGAATTAAAATAGGGATCAATTGGCCACTAAATTGGGAGAAAAAAGGGGAAAATCAGAAATAAATTAAAAAAAAAAAATTTGAGATTACCGTCCTTTCCTGTTACTACCGGTGTTCCCCAGGACTCTGTATTGGGACCCCTTCTATTTATTATTTTCAGGAAATGTGAAATTCAATCTCACTGCTACACGGATGACACCCAGATTTATCTATCCACCAAGTCTACCTCCACTCTTCCGCCCACTTCCCTTTCTGACTGCTTGCTAGTAAATAAATCCCGGTTTTCATACCACGTCCTCAAACTTAATAGTGATAAAACCGACGTCCTCCTAGTAGGCACTAAATCTACTTTGGCCAAACCTGATAGTTTTTCTCTGACTATTGACAATTCTATAGTTCCTCCATCCCCTCAGGTTAAGAGTCGGTGTCATCCTGGGCAGCAGATTATCTTTTGAAGCTCACATCAACAATATTACTCGGTCTGCATACTTCTACTTACGCAATATTAATCATCTTCGCCTGTCACTTACACCTAAAAGCACAGCCATACTCGCTCACACCCTGGTTACATCCCGTATTGACTACTGTAACTTTGGTCTTCCCCTCAAGTGTCTTCATAAACTTCAGTTGGTCCAGAATTCAGCTGTCCGTATCATTACCAGAACTCCTTCCATAGATCATATCACTCCTGTTTTTCTGCAACTCAATTGGCTTCCTGTTAAATACCGTATTGACTTCAAGATCCTGCTCCTCACCTGTAAAGCCCTTAATAACCTAGCTCCTTTGTATCTTTCCGAACTCCTTCATATCCACATGCCCTCTCTCATTCTCTTCTGCTCTTCAACTCACTACACCATCGGCCTGCTTGACTACCATGGGGACTAGAGCCTTCAGTCATTCTGCCCCCCACCTGTGGAACTCTCTCCCACAAGACATTTACAACATTGTCTCTCTTTCAACCTTCAAATCCCATCTCAAAATGTACCTTTTCAAACTGGCATATTCAGTCTGAAACACGCTGAGTTTTGTGCAGATGATGGCTTTATACTTATCTGTTGTAGTTTATTTTTATTGTCTACCCTGCTTTGTTTTGATTTTATGCTGTCTGATACAATGCTGCTTGTTTTTTTTACTGTGTTCTGTAAGGTGTCCTTGAATTCTCTGAAAGGCGCCCACAAATAAAATGTATTATTATACACACACACACACACACACACACACACACACACACACACTCACACAGGCTTCACTATATAGGTTTGACTATTTTAGAATTGAATATATACAAGGATTGACTATATACAGGCAAAATAAAATACAATAAAGTGGAATGATGCAGAGAATATACCAGACATGCTGGAAAAAAATGTTAGCAGGTTACTTACAAACATGCCTGAGGTAGATGGACATGACAGAGTTTACCAGTATACATACAATGTACAGTACAGTATATAGAAACCGATTGGATTTATTTGACAGTGTTAAGCATTCACTTGAATGACAGCCTGTGGAAAGAAACTTTTTATATCTGGTTGTTTTTGGGTACAGTGCTCTGTAGTGCCTGCCAGAGGGGAGGAGTTGGGACAGGGTGTGACCAGGGTGTGACCAGGTTGTGATTGGTCTGCAGTGATGTTGCCTGCCCGTTTCCTGACACTGGAGGTGTAGAAGTCCTGAATGGAGGGCAGGTCAGCACCAATGATTTTCTCTGCAGACCTAACTGTCAGTTGTAGTCTGTTCCTGTCCTGTTTGGTGGCCGATCCACACCAGACAGTGATGGATGTGCACAGGACATACTGGATTATTGCAGTGTAGAACTAAATCAGCAGTTCCTGAAGCAGATTGAACATCTATAGCTGGCGGACAAAGTACATCCTCGGCTGGGTCTTTTTGACGATTGTGTGTATGTAGGATGGCCGCCGTGGGTCCTGGGAGATTGTGGAACCCAGAAATCTGTAGGTTTTCACCACAGGCACCATGCTGTTGAGTGTGGTTGGGGGGGGGGACGACTCCTTCTGAAGTTCACTGTCATCGCCACTGTTTTGACTGTGTTCTGCTCCAGGTTGTTATGGCCTCACCAGAGGGCCAGCTGATCAAATGTGAAGACTCGTCACCATCCCGGATAAGGCCATTGATGGTTTTGTCATCTGCAAACGTAAGGAGTTTAACAGATGGGTCACCTGAGGTGCAGTCATTTCAGCAGAGGATGAAAAGTAGATGGGGGAGCACACATCTGTGGGGACGCCAGTCCTGATGGTCCGGATGCTGGATGTGATTTTCCCCAGCCTCACCAGCTGCCTCCTGTCTGTAAGGAAGTATTAATCCACTGGCAGATAGGGGCTGGTACAGTGAGACGGATGGGTTTGGAGTGGAGGATATCTGTGACGACGGTGTTGAACTCTGAGCTGAAAGTCCACAAACAGGACCCTTGCATATATCCGTAGGGAGCTGAGGTGTTGGAAGATGTAGTGCAATCTCATGTTGACTGCATCCTCCACTGACATGTTTGCTCGGTGGGCAAACTGCTTTGGAGGGTGTCGAGTAGGGAGCCTGTCCATCAGGTGGGTCAACAACCAGTCTCTCGAAGGATTTCATGACCACAGACGTTAGGTCAATGGGCCTGTAGTCATTTAATCCTGTGATATGGGGTTTCTTGGGGACCGGGATGATAGTGGAGCTCTTAAAGCACGAGGGGACTTCCCACAGCTCCAGTGGTCTGTTGAAGATCAGTGTGAAAATGGTGACCAGCTGGTCAGCACAGACTTTAAGACAAGAGGGTGACACAACATCTGGGCCCGTTGCCTTCCTGGTCTTCTGTCTTGGGAAGAGCTGGTGTATTTCCTCAACACAGATCCTGAGTGCGGGTGGGGTTTCGGTGGGGAGGGGAGAGTGGCTAGCAGAGGGTGCAGTTGGTTGTATGTTGTGTTTTGATGACATTGTATCTATAATCTATAACTCTATAAAGAAAATTATCACAACACATCTCCTTGTAATATCTGGATTCAGTTTTTTTTATATATGTTAAAAAAAAAACAACTAAGCTATAGTCTCAGCTACCCCTTTAACACCAAACTGAATTTACTGGTGTTTCATTAGATGTGAATGAATCCATAGTTCACTATCCTACATAACTATTGCTTGTTATCATTAATCCCATAAAGGCATCAGCATGGCATTTTCCTGGAGCTGGTCTCACAAAATCCCAACAATTGCACATTAAACAATTTGTGTTTGACACCATTACTTTAAACACTAAACAAATGAAAATGCATATCCACATTCCATCAGCGAAATTACAAATTCAGCCAAAAGCCAAATAATCCTCCCTATTCTGCCACATTGTTGCTGCAGACAGGGTCTGACCAATCGGCATTAATTAGGCTCTTGCTGTTTTGGTGGTATAATATTTTGCAATGGAAATGACTCAAGTAGGCATAACTAATAATATTTCCTAACACTAATACCCATGGAATTAAACAGATTTTGGTTTGGAATTGAGAAATGATTTTCAAGAACACATTTAATTCCTGTTCAAAAACACAAAACAATAGGCCAATATTCGCTCTGTGAGTTTACCCACTTGTAGCAAAAAAAAGCAAAGATTAAAGCCGCAAGCGGCGTTGGGAGGGGTCCAAGCATTGGCACTGTTGCGCCCCCTATGGAGCAATTTGAATGGTTTTGTCCTCATGATCATATACCTTCACCCAACGTAAATAATTAACCCTATGATACGTAGGGGCCTTTTATACACCTGGCCTGTAATAGACTACCGTTTCAACATGAAACTAAACCGCTGTTGGTAATGTAATAAAGATTGAAGAATCTTGCTTCAGAAACAGTAGCCTACCCGAGTTTCCAACTAGATATGACAATGTCAGATTACTTGGGTCGCCTGTGTCCTAGACGATTACCGTAATTTTTTTAAATGTCGTAACACTTCCATTGCTTCAGAAACATGTGCCAGAGTTTCCAAAACTGGACCAGACGGTGTCTGATTTCTTGCGTCCTAGCCGACTGCCGTAAAAAGAAAAAGTATGTCGTTAAACCCAGGTGTCCTGGCGTGTGGTATGTAGAGCTGCAGCGCTTCCACACCAAATAAGTCAAAATAGCGGGCAAACTATATGACTGACATAGGTGGTCCCGATAGTAAAGTTGTTGAGCACATTGAGATGCATGGATCGATTAAGTTTTGTGTTGATCTGACTTATGCTGTGGGAGTTATGGCCTTTTAAGCATGACCCTTTGTTATAGCGCCACCATCTGGCTGACATGGGTGATTTGTAGTGCCAGAGTAGTGGGGGGGGGGCGTATGAATCCACCTACCAAATTTGGTTGGTCTAGGACTTACAGTTGCTGAGCCTCAGACACTTTTAGTTGAGAAACCGCGCCCAAACTAATACAAGTCAAAATGGCGGGCAAACTGTATGGCTGACATATGTGGTCCCAATAACAAAGTTGTAGAGCACATTCAGATGCATAGGTCTGTGCAGTTATGTGTTGATCTGACTTATGGTGTGGGAATTACGCATGACCCTTTGTTATAGCGCCGCCATCTGGCTGACATAGGTGATTTGTGGTGCCTGAGTAGTGGGTGGCCATAGGAATCCACGTACCAAAGTTGGTTGGTCTAGGACTTACGGTTGCTGAGCCTCACACACTTTTAGCGGAGAAAAATAATAATAATCCTAACAAATACAATAGGGGTCCACCAGCTTCGCTGCTTGGACCCCTAAAAAAGAAAAAAGAGAAAACTCGGTGGTCCTTGCAAACAACTGATAAAAATAAAGTGCACACATTAACTTTTGGGAGATCTGAAAAGTGAGTTTACAAGCAATCCCACGATTGCTGATAAAAAATACCAATATTTTTGATATATTAGAAAGTCCTGTTACTCAGGAAGAACGTGTCTATACTGACTCAAGACAAAGACAAATCACTGGGAAATGGAGGAGTTGGATGTGCCTTCCCAAAAACAAACTCTTACTGTGGTGCTAAAACCAAAAAAACATGTACTTCAAAATCCATGTACGGTAGCACTCACCAATTTGAAAAAGGACAGGGACAGTGCCTCATTTTCATCAATTTATTTTGGCCAGCAAAACATGCTCTGGATTTCTGTTCATTTGTTTTAATTTCTTCCAACTTTTTCTCCCTTTCAGATTCGGTTTTCTCAATTATCAAGACTTCGAAGTCAAGAGAGCACTTGTTAAGAATATTTTCCCATTTTCTGATGAATTCCGGGTCATCCATTCCAAAAGATGTTGATTTTTTTTTTAATCCGTAAACCTCGCGGTATTCGTTGTTGGCCTCTGTACTCAGATAAGGTTGCTACATGCCATAATAGGTGGGTTTCTTGTTTCTTCAGATCTTCCAAGTCAGAGAGCAGTGATTTCCAAGAAACTTGGGGATTTGAGTTGTGTACTATTTTTTCAAAAAATGGTTGTGGCAGTAATATGTCTTGTAGATCTTGATCGATGTAGAACAAAAGTGTCCGTGTTTGATGATTTGAATCACCTTACTGAGGTAAGATCGGACACTTTTTTCTAAACAGATCTGCGAGTACAAATCACCAGGGATGTGTTCAAGAAAGAATTGTGAATAATTTACTTGTTGGCCCACGGGGGGGGGGGGATCTTTACGCTGTGTGCACTTGTACCATACAAATAGTTTGTAAAATAAAATCAGCAAAGGCTTAAAACACTGAAAACACTGAGAAAAGATCAATTCAGAAATGAAATCCATTCATTGAAATGTGATTTCTCAATGGGTTTTTGCTTGACTGGCTTTTCAAAAGGACAGACACCTGTGACGGGTGGTAAAACCCTTCATTTTTACATTCAGAGTGTCAGCGGAGCATAAAATTATTTATTTCCCTCTGTATGGCATGTCAGTATGTCGTTTGTTCTGTATATCGCTCATATACAGAGCCATGCATATTTCATAAGGCTTAAAACAAGAATTGCGTCCTGTCCTTTTTATTAGCATTTTAATCCCTCTGCAGCTTTGCTGCTTCCATTTCAGTTCTGAAGAAGGGACAGTTTCCATATGGAGAATCCAATCATTTCATCTCCTGCATTTAAAACACACCAACTTTCTGTTTTGCAGAGGTCAGAGCAGAAACATATTCGGGAAAAAAGAGGGTTTAGTGTTTGATGATGAATTGTTTATGCCTGAGCAAGTTCTATAGTTACTGTCTTCAGCATCTCATGGGTTGTCCAATAAAACAAGTTAAAGTGATCGTATAAAAATTAATAAATAAAAATACAGTCACATCAAATGATCATCTGATCCACTTCAGTGTATCTGTATGATGATGGTGTTGCGTTTTCCCAATTTGTATTATTAGTAAACAAGCACAAACACTATCTGGAATAGGTTACATTCACCTTGTAACAGAGTGTTTACATGTTTCCTTTGAAGTAATGGCTCACTTCAAAGGATGCTCTGTTGTCGAGTTTTTAAAGTCATCTTTTTTTTTTTTAGATCCACGCAGCGGATGAAAGTTACTATATGAATTCAAATTTAATTTGTTCAGTCTTCCATTAAAATGGTTTGTCTGTCTCCCCTGCCACCCTTCAACCCACTCCTCTTCTCTTTCCTCTCGCTCGCCCCCCTCCCTCTCTCTCTCTCTCTCTCTCTCTCTCACCCTCTGAAAACCGTGTGGCAAATTGGAACTCTAGTACTGAATGACAATGAGTAAAAGTGGGAAAAATACATATTGAGGGCACAGTGAACTTAAGCAATTAAATTAAAAAGTTATTAACTTTGGAATGAGGGACACTGCTCTCTTTCCCCTCACTGCCTCCAGCCAGAGGCCTCCTAGTTCAAGGAAACATGCACGTGCAGAATGAGAGCAAGAGGAAAAGAGAGAGGAAGGAGACAGAAAAGTCCTTCGGAGAGCTGGAGGAAGAGAAACAGACAAGAGAGATCTGCAGAGAGGACTGTTTGGGTCGCAGAGCCCAAAGCACAGGTGGTGTAAGATGGGCTTCATTCTGATATAAGTGATTTGGATTTATCACCCAGATTGAGATGATGATGTTTCTCTTCTCCTTTATGTGGTGTGTGTGTGTGTGTGTATGTGTGTGTGTGTGTGTGTGTGTGAGCTCATACATTTTTACACATCTAGGTGTGTATGCCCATGCACAACTGCATGGTTGATCATTACACTCACCGTTTTTAGCGCAGGACTGGCTCATTGCCATTCTCAATGCTTAGGCCTCTGCATTGTGAGCCCAAATTCCAAGGGAGACAGAATCAAAGTTAATTAAGCTTTTGCTGTGGTTTGCACAAATAATAAGTAATGGGCTGACTACTAATTAACCTTTAAAAAAAACTCCTTTTCAATGCAGTAAGTGATATTTAGAAATATGTCTGCAATGGCTTACACAATTAGCACTGTCCGCCCAAGCATATCTAATAACTCCACTATATGATAATTGTTGCAAGAGATGTATAAGAGAAAGTATTTGCTTTTGCAGTATATAATTATTATGAAATGCTGACTTTGCATTTATAGTTAATCACTTGAGCATTTGTGTTAAAGCATCAGGCCTAGATGTCGGAAATAATAGAAATGTGCCAACCTATTAAATGGCTCTTTAAAGGAAGCACCATGATTTCCAGGTATTTTTGGTATTAATTAACACCAGTTTGCACATTTTACTTATTTATGAAAAAATGTACACAGAATGTCTCATCTCAAATTTTCACATTTCACTGTGCTCATGAACACAAGGATTTCCATTTAGATGTGTGTCTATAATCAGCCTCAAGTCAATTCATTTATTTGTCAAGTCAGTTTAATTTGTATAGCCCATTATCACAAATTACAAATTTGCCTCAGTGGGCTTTACAGCATTACAGTATCCTTTAGACCCTTGCATCGGATAAGGAACAACTCCCTACAAAAAAACCCGTAACAGGGAAAAAATAGGAAGAAACCTCAGGGAGAGCAACAGAGGAGGGATCTCTTGCCCAAGACAGACAGACGTGCAATGGATGTTGTGTTTACACAATTTATAGAATACAACATTGAAAGACAATAACAGAATTATAATGGAATTATAAGATATATGAAGAATATTATGATGAGGATGCCGAGAAGTATCCAGATGTCACCGGTACAGCCCAGGACCCGAGCCATGCAACCACCATCACCATGTAGACCTGACAGGAGGACATACAACACACACACACACACACACACACACACACACACACACACACACACACACACACACACACACACACACACACACACACACACACACACACACACACACAGGGCAGGCCCACATGACACTATTCACATATGTGGGACAAGAGACAAACAAACAAAAACAAAACAGTCACACATCGGAGTGAGAGAAGAATATAACATTGAAACAGGATATGGATTTATTTGGTATATTAAAAAAATGTGATAAGGATAATTTCAAGCAGTGTCCCAGTGATGACCACCATCACCATGGAGACCTGGGAGGAGGACAGCCCACACATGCACACGGGAGACTCGCATCAAACTATTCACATGCACAAGGGAAGAGAAAGGAGAAGACATTATTCAGAGAGAGAAAAAATAAATGTCAGAGAAGAGAACTGTTTGCAATAGTCAATCTGTAATCTATAATCCCATCCACAGAACAGTGCTTGATAATTTCATTAAGACAGAAACTAACACGCCTTGCAGTACAGGTCTTAAAGTGCCAAATTCAAAGGCAATTGATTGTAGGTTAAGGCACAAATATGCGTTGTAAACTTGAAATTAAAGGAATCAGCACTGATTGTCTGACAGCCGCAGGCAGGTTTTTCCAGAAGAACTGGGCCTGATAGGAAAAGGCTCTGCCACCAGCTGACTTCTTTTTTAACTTTGGGTACACACAGGAGCCCTGCATTTTGAAAGCGGAGAGCTCAAGATGGAATATATGGTTTAAGGCGATCATTTAGGATTTTAAAAGTCAGCAGAAGCACCTTGAAGTCTGCTCTAACATGGATTGGAAGCCAATGAAGGGAGGCAAGAATTGGCGTAATATGGTCAAATTTTCTAGTTTTAGTTAGGATTCTAGCTGCAGCATTTTGAACCATACTAGCATGTGGCAGACCGGAAAACAGAGCATTACAGTAATCAAGTCTAGATGAAGCAAATGCATGTATTAAAGTCTCTGCATCAGCCCAGAACAGGAAAGACAACATTTTAGCTATGTTACGTAAGTTAAGTCTTGGCGATTTCCTTAATAAGCTTATCAAAGGAAAGACTGAGATCAAACAAAACACCAAGATTTTTGGCTGCCACACTTTGTGAAGTCACAGAGTTGTTTAGTGTTATCAGTACTTTATGAAATTGGTGTATGTGTCTTGCAGAGCCAATGACCAGCAACTGTTTTATCTGAATTTCAAAGCAGGAAATTTACTGACGTCCAATTTTTCAGAGCAGCCAAGCAGGCCTCTAAATTAATCATTTGAGTATGATCATCAGCCTTTATAGCCACACACAGCTGAGTATCATCGACATAGCAATGGACATTTATTCCATAACTGTGTATAATTTGGCCAAGAGGTGAACTATAAAGAGATAAAACTAGGGGGCCAAGAACCAAGCCCTGAGGTACACCATATTTATCAGAGAATTTCGATGTAACATCATAGCAGACACAATGTGTTCTTCCAAAAAGTAGGACTTAAGCCAAGATAGGCTTAAGCCAGAGAGGCCAAAATTATAATTTATTTTGTCTAATAGTATACAGTGATCAGTGGTATCGAAGGCTGCACTGGGGTCCAGTAGTAGAAGCACAGAGGTGGACAGAGCAGCACCCCCAGTTTATACTCTATGTCGGAGACTCTGGGCCCAGGTAAACGGTAAACCAGATCTGGTGAAGCTAATCTGATATTGCTGGTAATGGAATCTCCTATCACTAGTGCACATTGCTTTACTCTGTCGACAGGAGTGGAAGAGGCACACTGGCTGGAAGGACTACCAACAGTGCTGGTGAGGGAAGAAAACCGGTTTGCAGTCGGGAGAGGTGACAGCAGACTGGGCCACGTGACCGGTGGCTTGCTCTTGCTAGCCTTCCCATGCCAGCAAATAGAGACAAATTCTGCCGCATCTGTGGACAAGGCTGAGCTAGAGAAGGTGTGCTGTCAGGCCCAGGGCTAGGGCTATTTGGAGTGCGCGTCAGATCTACTGTAATCCTAGCCAAAGGAGGCTGCTCTAACTCACAGACACATCTCTCTAGTAGAGACAACCTATCTGTAACTCACGACTTAACGAGGCTGCTTTGACTGCATATACAATAGAGCTAAGTGTTGAGTTAGGCTAAGCTTGAAGTTAGTAAACAGACCAGGACTTAAAGGCTGCCCACTAACACAAGTGTTGTTTGATAAAGAAAATTGGAGAATCTAGTGAAAAGTGAACTAAGCACAGAAAATAACGAAATAAGTAGGACAAATGAAGAGGTTATGGTAGAATATAGAGAAGAGAGAGTAAGAGAATAAATAGCAGCTATAAATCTCACAAAAAAGAGAAAGTAACAAAACTAAAGCCTCTCATATCCTGGAGTAAAACTAAATCAGGTGAAAATATACATTTATTTTAAGCAGCTCTTTTTAATTTTGATAGCCACTTTTTATGCTGACTTTTTTTGTTTTTGCAAATTTGGCACTGCACTGATTTATTTTGTTTTCCCCACTGTCAATTAAATTTCAAAAAAAAGAAAGAAAGAACTGGTAGCACTGCTAGCAAATAAGGGGAACACTCCAAATTCAAGCATGGGCTATGTTTATCTACAGCTAGAAATAACTGAAGACTCCACCAAGTATTCTGTTGATACATGTTCTTGATACCAGCTATATCTGTTGTGGTTTGGTGTAGGAGAGCTGTTGTGTGCAATTGTCAAATGTGGTGCAGCAGGGTTTCAGTGGGTGACCTCTCAGCAAGGGCCACCACTTCAAGTAGCAGTTATCTTGTAGCCATTTTGCACTGAACAGGTGGCAGTGGCATTCAGAAATTGTGAGTTGTGCATGGCTTGCCCATAGGTTTATGGTGGGTTGCCTGGTGAGAGACTGAGGTGCGCTTTGCTGGGCTGCCAAAACCAAAAGATGAGCCGATGGTGAAAAAAAACTGTGGGCCGGCTTCTTGAAGTCATTTGACTCGCTACTGATATCAAAAGTATTGCTTAATGAAGCTTAACTTTAGATTCTGCATTTGGCTGCTATGATAAAGTCTTATTTTGCCATAGGGGGATTTTTTCTGGGGAAAATCATACAGTAACCATTAAAATGAGCAAGTTGGAAGTATTTGTGACTTAGATGATTAGGCGTGATTTTATATGGTCCAGCAATGGAAAGTATCAAAACAGACATTTTTCTTTCTAAAGATTTAAGACTATTTTTAAAGGCTTTCCTTTTCTTGGAGATGAGCTGTTCTGTCTCTGTGTCATTCTCATCAAACCAGTTTCTGGTGTTTTCTGGACTTGTACCAAAGGGTGTTTTTGCAGGTGTTGAGGATGGTGGATTTGAGCAGGCTCCAGCAAGGGCGTTTCCAAGATTTGAGGACATTCGTGGCTTAGCCTGGACTTCTGTAGGGGGGTCCGGGGGGATCCTGTCCCGGAAATTTTTGTTTTGATAAAAAGCTCTATTTTGATGCTTTTTTATGCACTCTGGCACCTCATTTACATTCAAAGTACATATCTTAATCATTGAAAATTGAAATGTGTACCTCAAAAACTGTTGTTTACTCCCCAGGTTAATTATGAATTGTTACGTTAAAAGTATTAGTAGTTGTTTGTAATTAGTATTAATATTGAGTAGAAGCAGAATACTTCACAACTGCTATCATTAAACATGTGACATGCTACAGTATCATACTAGGGGGAAAAAGTTAAATGTATTAATGGTAACATTAATTTATTGGGTTATTAAATTTTCTTTAACTCACACACACACACACACACACACACACACACACACACACACACACACACACACACATGGAGTTAGTTTAGAGACCTGCATTTATTTTGACAGGTTGTTATGTGACGAAGACTATCGGACATCACACACGTTTTGTTTTTTGTCGGGCTTCACATAGGCTTTAATCTGAAATTACATTCCGAGCTACACTCAAAACGTCCGGGGCTTAAGCCCCGACAAAATGACCTGGCAACGCCGAAGGGCTCCAGTGCCTCGCAGTGCCATCAGGAGATTCGGGTTGGATGGTTTCTCCAAGAGAGGCCTGAAGTCGCTGCTGGGTGGCAGTTTGATTCAGGTTTTCAAGGTTCAGTCTTGGTCAGATCTGCTTCTTTTGAACCTTCCTCTTCCTCTTGAGTTTGATGGACATCATGGAGCAGGTCAGACGATGATTTGTCCAGCAGACATCTGCATCGATCATGGCCCTCATGATGTTTATGTCACAGTGGTCCCTGGTTTGTACAATGACATAGTCAAGGAGATGCCACTGTTTGGAAGTGGGGGTGTCTCCAAGAGGCCCTTTTTTTTCTCTGGTGAATTAGAGTGTTCTTGATGGTGACGTTGTACAGATCACATTTACTAAGAATCAGAACTCCTTGGTGTTGATGTTCCCGATGCCTTCCTTACTTATAGTTCCGTTCCAGAGGTGTTGATTCTGGCTGACCCTGGCGTTGAAGGAGAATAATCTTGTCCTCATTGGTGGCTTTTGACAGTGTCTTGTCTACGTAGGTGTAGAAGGTCTCTTTTACTTGCTCTTCAGAGTCTAAAGTAGGGGCATAGGCACTCACAGCTGTTGCCATCTGGTTGTTGGCAAGCACCAGATGGATGGTCATGAGATGCTCATTGATCCCCACATGAAGTTCAGACAGGTGGCTGATGATCTGGGTCTGATGGCAAATCCAACGCCATGGATCCTGGACTCATCAGCAGCTTTTCATTTCCAGAAGAAACTGTAGCAACCCTTCTCCTCCTTCAGTTGTCCTTTTTCTGCCCGTCGGGTTTCATTAAGGGCAGCAATGTCAATCCAGCGTCTCTTCAGTTCTCTTTTGATGATCGCAGTTCTCCTGTCTGGTCTGTCACTGGTTGCACTATCCCTCAGTGTGTGAACATTCCAGGCTCCAAAGTCCATGTTTCTGTTTCCGACCGCATGTGTGACCCTCTGGACCATCCTTTAGACGCGGTAATCCAGTCAAGAGGTTTGATGCAGGCTATTTTTAGGGCACCTTTTCTAGCCTCTTCCCAGAGTGTATCCAAAAGAGGGCTGCTCAGTCTTGGGTGCAGCTACTGAAGGGCTTTTTTTACCTCGTTCCAAGAGCCCAGCAACTGAATCTAGCACCCACCACCTGATGTGGTGGCTCATGGCTAGGGGCTTCCAAATCTCCCAATCCTGCCCCCATTGCCATTTGCCAGTCACCATAGGACTTAATCTGGGATGTTAGGGTGAATTCCCTTTATGGAGTACGTCTGTGCGTGACTTGTTTAACATGGGGAGACTGGTGCACAGACAGCCACCACACAGTCTTTGACAGATCTGGGTCAGGATCCAGTGGCATGGAGTCCAAGACAACTGGTGGCACATTTCTGCTGCAGCTTTCATCTGCCTTCCTAGCCATTGTGATGCTTCCCTGAAGTTCGCCATCATTCTCCGCCTGTTCCACCGTTGAGGTCTTGGTTGGATTGTTGTTCGTCAGGGACCTCCCCTTTGACCTTAACGCCATGGGTGACCCTACAAGGAGCATAGGTTCAGATGGTATTGCTGTTGAAATGTCAGGATCACACAATCTTTTCCACCATGACAAGGTGACAATCCACGAAGACGACAGCTTTTTAAATAAACACAAAGGCCAGTCACAGTTAAATTGGGATCATGTGAGACTGTAATTCCAAAGAAGTTGAATTACTGCAAAAGCAATGACTAACGATCTATTGATGATGAAAAACTGGGACCAACGTTTGGTGCTGTCAATTCTGAACCTGAATTAACTTGCTTGATCAGTGCCCTTGTTTTTTATTAAATCACTCCTGCAACCTCTCCAAACTAGTTTTAATAATTCAACCATAAAAAAGTCCCATCTTTTGATGCCCACTTGACTTGCAACAACATGAAGAATAAAGGCAAAGAACTCAACAAAACAGTATGAGACTAAAAGAGAAACATCAATAGCAAGAGTAAAGCAGACATGAAAGATACAGCAATCATGAGATGGTAGGGCAGGAAAACCTTAGCAAAAGAACATAGATATGGAGATTAGTTATCTATTTTAATCACCATAAACCACTTCCTGCTCAGAATGAGAATTATTATTTCTTCTTTCCGCATGCCTGAGCTACATTCTGACCCTCTGAGAACCCTTTGTGGCCCTTTGTGACCCTTTGTGAGGTGGAAACTTCAACCTCTGCTTAGTTTCCTCAGTCTTCCTTCCCCAAGTTTTCTCAACCCTTTTGCCCCTAATTTCATCAAAATGTTTTCCATTGCAGGTAACTTTACCCATCGCAAACTCTTCAACCCCTCTCATATCTATTTGTTATTTTTTGGTTCAAAATTCTGCCATGTCCAGGTTGTGTAGAACCATATGAGGAATGAGCATCTGCTTTCCTTGGCAGCCACCATGTACAGGGGCCTGGCTTTGCCCAAACCCCATTAGCCGGAGCGGAGCCATGTCAAAAAAGGGCAAAGTCGATAAGCAAAGGTCCACACAGTAGCCTGCCAGCCCACTGCACTCTACTCTGCAACACTGCAGCTACTGTTACTACAAACAGGCAGCTCGATAACTCTCGATAGGCTGCTGAAGCAGAGTTGTCTGTAAACCCTGAGGAGCATTCCAGTTAGGGAGGGAAGAAGGGAGATAAGTGGAGGGAGGAAAAAATGAGGAAAGGAAAGGTAAAGCTCGAAGGCAGTTAAAGAGAGAACACTATAGAGACAGCAGGACTGTTGGCAAATTGGAGAGTTACACTTAAGAAGGAAAAATGCCTTTAGTTGGCGAGCCTAATTAACATTTGAAAAGCCTCTTGTACCTCTTAGAAAGAGCCATTAATTAGCCGTTGCTCTATACTCTGTGATATTCACTGTACCACTGATCTTACATTGCTGACTAGATATATTCCCACTAAATAGCCTTCTTCACATGATTAACGTGTCTGACCCAACTAATCTACAGACAATAGTAAGGTCCACAAGCCTTTTTGACACTAACCCCGCTAGGGTTAAACCAATAAAGAACATATGCGATGCATATTTACACCAGATGTTCTAATAGGGGCTGCGACCTTTTGACTCACCACCAATCTGGGTCTTGAAACAGCAAGTATCTGAGCGCACATATGGCCTGGCTCCCAAATCCTTTTCTTTGAAACGGGAACACCGATGGTCTGGCTGACAGAAATCCCATTACAAGAAGCCTTTTAAAAGATTAATTGGTTATGAAGTTTTACTGCAACACTAAGGCTTTTTTAAACTGTGATAGATCACGAAAACTAGGCACCTGTGGAGAGGGAATTTTGGCTCCGTATTCTGAGTCGTATTTCATGCCGCTAATGAATCAAGTATCTCTCGGTTCACTTTCTGAGCAGTGAATGAGTTTCACCTTCATTGTTTTACAACCTGTCAGGTATCAAGCGTAGCGATGCAAAACATTGTTACAGTTGCCTCTTGCTCTTTTATCGAGTACCTAAAATCTACAGTGCTACAGTATAATGTAAGAGTAACCAGATTTAGGCGAGGTAGCTTAAGGCGGTATCTGATTCCCATGGGCTTTGGCATAGAACACAGATTGCGTATTCACTCATTGCATATGTTTTTTAGTCTGCCGCCCATCCGTTCCATTCTCCCATTCTCCGCCACCCCCCCACCCCACCCCCTTCCCCCCACTTCAAACACACCTCGGGGGAGAGACTTCAAATATACAGCATTACAGCAGGCTTTTTCAGGACTGCCACAGAGTCCCACACCAGCCAAGGAACAGACAGAAAGTTTCTCTCCAGCTATTTGTTTTAAAGTTGCCTCTGTTCAGGGGGGGGGAGGATTCATCGTGTCGTTTGTTCTCCCCTTACCTGACCCCATTTTTATCTTCCACCCCACTATTGCACTTGTGTTTACTTTTTCGTTCTGCCACTCACCACTACCCCCCCCCCACACACACACACACACAAACTCTAGCTTCACTGTCTGCCTATGCATTTGCACTATGTGCAGAGTAGCTTAAATCATTTCAGGTTTAGGTTGTCTGTGTGTTGCCAAGCGTTATCCATTATACAGAGGAACTGCTGCAGCGTTGTCTTTTGTCTCACATTTTTTCACATATCCAGTTTTGCTTCCATTTATCCCCTTCTTCTCTTCACCTTTATCACCATCATTAGGTCAATTTTCAACACCATTCTCATTATAGCCACATTACATCCCCTGTCTACACCTCCATTACCCCCTCCACCCCTCTGTCTCCCTCCCTTCATCTGCCAGCGCTGTTGTTTTTTTCAGTTATTGTTTTTCCTCTTTCCTCTCATCCGCTTCTTCTGTTGCATTATCTTTACTTGACTTGCCTGTCTCTACTAATGCCCTTATTCTGCCACCTTTTTTTTCCCTCCTTCAAACCTTATCTGCCCTGCTGTCTTATTACTCCAAGCCTGGGCTGCAGCCAGGCACCCTTCCCCCTTTCAATCTTTCAAAAAGGGTGACATCCAAAGACCTCCTCCATCTAAGTCCTGTCCAAACTGTACCCGCCAACATCAAGCTCTAGGGAAGGAGATCCCCTTTAGATTCAATGCTTGTTCACAATCCCAAACCATCGGAACAAAATCGTGGATGGACTGAATAATGTTCATCTTAAGAAAACACAAAACAAAAGCATCAGCTATAAATAAACAATGCTTCACAACAACAATATTGGTGTAACTAGATTTACTGTTTTTTTTAGCATGCATATATTGTCAATGAAAATAGGAATTTTGCCAGTTGTGGCAGGAGAGAAGGAGATAGGAGACCAAAGCGGAGAGTGGATTTGTTGGGGTTTTTTTTGTCAAAATTGCTCACCCATCCAAAGTTACCTACAGCAACTTGACGTATTACATATAGAACCTTTAATAATTCTCTAAAAAAAACTATATATATATAGTATATATATACATATCATGTTTAAGAGTAGACTAATGTTTTTTGGTCAGATTTTATTTTAAAACTTTAAGAGTGTTGTTTTGATATTTCAAAACAACAATTCAAACACTGTCATTTCTTTTTTTTTCTTTTTTTTTGTTTTGTTGATAAAGCATGGCATAGATCAGTGGTGTCCAACCCTGCTGTTGGAGAGCTACCATCCTGCCATTTTTCACTCCAACCCTCATTTAGCACACCTGATTCTACTAACTACCTACTGACCAAGACCTTGATTAATTGAACCAGATGTGTTAAATGAGGGTTGGAGTAAAAACCAGCAGGAGGTTAGCTCTCCAGGAGCAGGGTGGGACACCACTGGTATAAATGGAAAGCGTGGGGCTGGATAGAGTCATAAAAAGGTACTATGTCCGGAAATTAATTCCTGGTTCCCTCCCTCTCCTTCCGGAAAATTTGGAGGTTAGTGGGAGAAACTGCTGACCGGGAACACAGTAGGATAAAGGGTTAAAAGTGGAGAGAAACCGGGTAAAGTCGGGAGTGTTGGGAGCTATGCCCCTATCTCACCATTCATGTTTTGTCTTATTCACCACCTCCTTCCCCGTCTTTCCTCTCTTCTAGGAATGGGTGACAGCCACAGACCTGCTCATCTCTTTGGACAGGCTCAACACCTTTGGAGATGAGTTCTTCAAGGACGCCAAGGTGTTGCGCTCGTACTACTACGCCATCTCTGATTTCTCTGTGGGTGGCAGGTAAGAGACACCATGAAAAATGGGCCTCCAGAATCGTGTCACTGTGAATTCTCGTCCTTCCGTCCAAAATGTCAAGAATGGGTAACCTCATTGTTTAACCTTGTGCTCCCTCCAAGGAAACCTATGGTCAAAAAGAGACACTTAATGTGACCAGGGAGTGTGCCTTTTGTTATTTCCTCTGATTTCTGATTGTATTTTGCTGCCTCTTTTCTAGAGATAAATGGGGAGGGGGGTGGAATGTGAGGTTTCTTTTTTCTTATTACTTTATTGATCCCCGTGGGGAAATTCTTCCTCTGCATTTAACCCATCCTAGGTGCGGAGCTAGGAGCAGTGGGCAGCCGCTGTGCAGCGCCCGGGGACCAACTCCAGTTATTTCTTCCCATTGCCTTGGTCAGGGGCACAGACAGGAGTATTAACCCTAACATGCATGTCTTTTTGATGGTGGGGGAAACCACGAGCACCCGGAGAAAACCCACCGCAGACACGGGGAGAACATGCAAACTCCACACAGAAATGACCTGGGATGACGACCCCCCCAAGGTTGGGCAACCCCGGGGTTCGAACCTAGGACCTTCTTGCTGTGAGGGGACAGCGCTAACCACTGTGCCACCGTGCCGCCCATTAAATGAGGGATGCTACATGAATCTGCATGTCAAAAAGTTGTCCTTCCTTTCACATAATGCAGCAAATACTTGAATACTGCATGCATGCACACATGATTGGATTCATTAAGACACACTCTCACACACACACATACACTCACACACACACTGTCTGACACAGAAACTTTAGCATACAAACACTTCCTCTTCTGTTTACTTAACCAGGCAGCCAAAGTTGACATTAGCTTTATCTTGGACAGCAGATTGTAAGACTGATAGAACATCTTGTTGTCTGCCAAGTTGCCATCAGATGAGAGCAGACCAAGATAATTCTTCTTCCTCCCTCCAGTTCCTCTGGTTTATTACTCACAGTAATGAGAGAGGACATGGCGCCAAGGACCACAATGTTCCCTGGTACCACAGAAAGAAGCGGACGATTAAGTAGTTGAGATGAAACCTTCACAAACAGAATAAACGTGATCTGACTCCTGTCATAAACACTTAGGCTCATGGCAGGCGACATGACAAATGACCCACCAATGTCAAAACACCTTTGGGAACGAGTCGCCTGGCAGGATGTTAGCGTGTCAGCCATGTACCAACATATTCTGAACGACTGCATTTGTCTTTACGGTGACACTAGTAGTAAATTGGCCTGCCCTACCCTGCACCAGTTTGCTCCAGGAAGGTGTCACAGAGGAATCATGTCATCAAGGTGCGTCAGGCTTTGACTAGTGCACTTTGAAAATGACCATGCTCGAGCTGTCGGGGCAGTAATTCATGTTCAGAGATCAGATGTTAACTCTGTTCTCTTGGCTTTCCATAAAGAATTTCAGATATTTCTCACATTACCACTTTTTTTTTTTACCCCCCTTTTTTCTCCCCAATTGTACTTGGCCAATTACCCTATTGCTGCTCCACCCCCTCTGCCGATCCGAGGAGGGCTGCATACTACCACATGCCTCCTCCAATACATGTGGAGTCGCCAGCCGCTTCTTTTCACCTGACAGTGAGGAGTTTCGCCAGGGGGACGTAGCGCGTGGGAGGATCACATTATTTGCCCCAGTCCCCCGAACAGGTGTCCCAACCAACCAGAGGAGGCGGTATTGCAGCGACCAGGACACACACCTACATCCGGCGTCCCACCCGCAGACACGGCCTATTGTGTCTGTCGGGATGCCCAACCACGCCGGAGGTAATACGGGGATTCGAACCAGCGATCCCCGTGTTGGTAGGCAATGGAATAGACACATGCCCACTATTTGCTTTATCATCCTTCTCAGAAAATCTTTAGTTCTGTTTATTACCGAGGAGCTCAGCTCTTGCTCTGCAGGCTGCTCTGTCTCGTATGTGAGTTGGAGGCTCTTTGGCGTTACTGCGATTGTTGATGTCGCCTCACCGACCACAGAAATAACTGAATCTGTGCCGCAGGCAAGCATACGTCTGGATCAGGGACAGTTGGCTAATTTTGATGGAGTCTGCCTCTCAGTGACAAGTCCCTGTCCCCCATCACAGCCACTCAACAGAGCCAGACAACACAGCCAGCAAGTAGCACACCGAACCAACTGCAGCGGCCTCCAATTTATATGTGCTGCAGAGGAGATGGGCTTCCCAAATGCAGGTTGGGGGGGGGGGGGTAAACTGATAGTAGTTATCTAATTGGGAATTTAGACTCAATAGAGTACACTTTAATTAATTATAGCACCTTTGTTTGCTTTTTTTTATTACATTTTTTTATATTTGATAGCGATAGTAGAGAGACAGGAAGGGCAGGGAAGAGACAGGGGATGACATGCAGCAAAGGGCCCAGGCTGTATTCGAACCCAGGCTGCTGCGTTAAGGACTCAGCCTTACTGTAGCACTCTACCAGGTGAGCCACCGGGGCTACCCCGCAGGTTTTGCTTTTGCAGGTTGTGGGAAAAGACATGCCTAAATACAAACATATTGTGGATGGCCAGTGATGTAAAAGTCAATATAGCAAACCAGACACACACACACACACACACACACACACACACACACACACACACACACACACACACAAATCCATGAGTGCAGACGCTGGTAGATGTTATTTACACTGTGGGACATCTGGAGTGTACTAGAGTTGAGTTCAAAGTGGAGCTGAGTTGTGCAGTCAGTGAGGGGGATGAGGACCCCGCCTCATCTCAGGCTGTGTTTATGCCAGAGAGAGTAGACATAAACACGCACCGAAACACGCGGCGAGGGGAGTCAAAGCAACAGGCATTTAACAACATGAGACATCCTTGCTCGCCCGAGCCTCATTTTAATGCTCGGTCATGTCGTCATGTGAAATCTGAGGTGCTCTTGAATAAATAAAACAAATAATAAGTAAAATAAATCATCCCATATCTCAACTGCACTTCTCAACCGCACTTCCATTCCACTTTGTTGTGAAGCACAACGGTTTTTTTCTTCTTATTAAAGTGCTGTGTGTTATGATGATGATGATGATGTAGATCTGGCTGACAGCCTTCAGACCCCTTACCTAATACATTGCATTTAAGAAATGGTCTATTGTGGGTTAATAGTTTCACATTGTTACCCGATCCTACTTGTGTTGTATCAAATGACATTGTAACATTGTAACATCACAATGGCATGGATGCAGCAAATGCATGTGGCACCAGATAGACACAAATAATCTGATGAGGCTCCGATTGTTTGCCTTCTCTCATTTTGGGCTCAAAATACACAGCCAAAGTTGAAACTCCTCCTTAAAACTTGTTATGTACGAAAATGTAAATGTCTGAACACCAGAGTTTGTAATTCTCAACCTGAGCCCTGTCAGGCTCGACCCGATCACGCCGGTTGAGGCTCAGGTTATCTAATTATTCCAGCGGGTTCTGGGGGGTCGGGCTCTGCGCCACGGTGGATAAATGAACTTGAACCTGACGTTGAAATTGAATGTGCAAGCGGGCAGGGGCTCTTTCACAGTTGTGGGTCTGAGGTGTGTCAAAAATTACAGATGAGGTAAACAAAACAAAACAAAAAATAATAATAATTAAACTGAGAGGAGGCTTTTGTGACCGCCAGGTCAACTGACGTCATCTGCTTACAGAGGACATCAGTTGACTAGGCGGTGCTTCAGCGTGGCCTGGGACACATGTGCGTTTACACTTCAAATGCAATGTGGACAAATACGTCCCAGGCCACCTCCGAATCAGAATCATAATCAGAATACTTTATTCATCCCCGAGGGGAAATTGGGTGTGGCCTGAGCGATCGGATCTCAAGACACATTGAGGACACATTGGGTGCATTCCCACCTGCACTTAGAGCTGTCCACTTGTGATCGGCTCACCCAAGAAGTGTGTTAATGCCAGGTGTAAACAGCCCCGGAGACAGTGAAAGAATGTGTAAAGTCGTATTCACATCCTCCCATCTGTCTGTTTGTTTTTTCTTCCCCGCAGATGTAAGTGTAACGGCCATGCCAGTGAGTGTGTTGAGGGGCAGCATGGGAGCCTGGTTTGTGCCTGTCAGCATCATACGGTGGGAGCGGATTGCCAGAAATGTCACCCATTTTACCAGGACAGACCCTGGGCTAGGGCCACTGGGGACTCTGCCAATGAATGTTTGAGTGAGTACACCTGGACAAATACTGCATTTAAACTGAAAGAAAGTTATTTTGAAATCCACTGCAACATTTCACTTTACAGACACAGGAGTGTCTAGTCTGGCACAGCCACTTGGTCTCGTTTGATCAAATTAGTTTGACTTGCAAAACCCGTCTGACGGGGGGGGGGGGGGCACAGAGGCATAACGGGGGTGGGGGGGGTGACCGGGGGGGGGGGGGGATGTAGTGCGGAACTACTGTTCAGAATCTTTTTCACGCCGAAGCAATCAAAACATGCTTTCAGGCAGAGAGTCTGTAGGGTTAGAGAAAGGAGAGATATTTGACTGGGACGAAAAGAAAGACAGACGATGCTTCCAAGACGAACAAGACAAAGTGCTTAGCTGACGGTAATTACCAAAAACCAAGTTGAGAAAATAGGACGAAGCCTATCTTGCTGTTGGGTTCACAGTGAATGTGGTGGGAGATGAGGAGAGACCAGTGTGTATTTTATGTCTGGAAAAACCTGGCAGCTGATAGTATGAGACCAAACAAATTAAGAAGACACTTAGAGACATTACACCCCAGTGATGTCAATAAGCCACTCGAGTTCTTTCAGAGAAAACTTGGTGCATACCGTCAGCAGGAACATTGCCGTGTAAAAGCTGCATCAGTGAACAACAAAGCACTAATGGCATCACACAAAGTCACAATTGCCCGGTACAAGAAACCACACACAATAGCAGAGGAGCACATACTTCCCGTGGCTTTAGATATGGTGTCAACTATGTTTGAGGAGACAAGCACCACAAAACTGAAGGCTGTCCCTCTGTCCAATGATACAGTTGCAAAACGTATACGCAATATTTCAAATGACCTTGAAGAACAACTCATTGAAAAACTGAAAGTCCAACGTTTCACCATACAAGTGGACAGGGCTACTGACAGAAATAAAGACTGCTTGTTTATTGCTTATGATCGCTTTGTCACGTCAAAGTCACTGTGTGGGGAATTGCTGTTTTGCAAGTATGTCCCAAATAGAGCGACAGCTGATGAGCTCTTTAGGCTTCTTGGCTGTTACCTGACAGAACGTGGGCTGAAATGCGACGACCGTGCGAACGAAGGGATTGCAGGCACTAATCAAGAGGGTTGCGCCAAATGCGCAATGGACACACTGTCTCATACACAGAGAAGCGCTAGCATCAAGACAGATTAGCCCTGACCTAAACAAGGTTTTGACCAATCAGTTTCATCAAAAAAGACCCCTGAGAGCACGGCTGTTCTCTACACTTTACGAGGAGATGGGAGCTGAACATTTAGCTGTGTTGTTTCACAGTGAGGCTAGGTGGCTCTCGCAAGGTAAAGTGTCACCACGAGTCTTTGAACTCAGAGATGCATGAAGTCGCAAGCAAGTTTGGTGGTGAACAATTTCCGTCGAAACTGGCCTATCTCAGCGATATATTTGGCAAGCTGAACGAATTAAAATCTTCAGCTTCAAGGCAGAGACAAGCACCTTCCTCACCTGGCAGACAACATCAGTGCATTCACTCGAACGCTTGAGATGTGGGGCAGGCGACTTGATCAAGGAAATACTGAGTTCTTTGAGAATATGAGTGAAGTTTTTGAAACCAGTGATTCTGGAGCCACCACAGTGATGTCATGTCTTAAGGAGCACATCTCTTGAGAGGATTCTTTCAAAAATACTTCCCAGACAACAGTGCTCAGTATGACTGGGTGACAGATCCAGTCTATGCAGCAGCACCTGCTGATTTCAGCGCTGCTGAAGAGGACCAGTTCATTGAGATGACATCTGACGCCACCCTGAGGTTGAGCTTTACAGGTCAGGCACGGAGTGAATTCTGGCCTGGTGTGGAGAGGGAGTATCCACTCATAGGACAGAGGGCTGTCGGTATTCTGCATCCCTTCACCACATCCTATCTCTGTGAGATGGGCTTCTCTGCTGTTGCCTCATTTAAAACAAAGCACAGACCTAAACTCAACATTGAGCATGACTTGAGAGTTGCAGAATGAAGCCTGCAACCCCATTTTGAAGAGATGTGCAGTGCAAAACAGGCTCATTGCAACCACTATTGCAGTGATAAGACTTGAGCTGTCATAAATTGACTTACTCGTCATTTTTCCCAAATATCACATTTGTTCTTTTTTTTCCACAGATTGAACTTTATTGTTATTTTTCTAGCAAAGTGATTTTTAAATTTTATTTAGTTTTTCTCTGTTTTTGAGAAAGCACACAGACTGATGGAGCAATCTAGGCACAAATGTCACAAAAAGAGGTTTGATAAAGTTGAAGTGGAACTTGCATTTGTTATTTGCACAACAGAAATTACTGAAAGAAAAGTGAAAGTAATGTTCATGAGCTTGATGTTATTTAAATAAAGTTAAACTTGGCCCATTTTGTCACCTTTTTGTTGGGGCGATGGGCATGACAATTTTTTCTTCCAAAGGGGCCATGACAGAAAAAGTTTGACAACCACTGCTCTAACAGATGCTTTATTGGTCGGACCAATCAGCGCCCTTTGAGGCACTGTGGGTGTGGTTTAGGTGATGACATGAGAAGCCACAGTGCATTGAACTGGGAAACAGTACAGGACTTAAACATAGATTTTCCTAATGAAAACGGTATGAATGGTGTACCAACAAGCTAATGATATGCTTACTGCTATGCTTACTCACTTTCGCTAGAGTAGATGCT
The DNA here is from genome assembly GCF_029633865.1 of Lampris incognitus. Lineage (NCBI taxonomy): Eukaryota > Metazoa > Chordata > Actinopteri > Lampriformes > Lampridae > Lampris > Lampris incognitus. The sequence continues at coordinate 13,080,329 of NC_079222.1, read as the reverse complement.
GCCGTTTGTTTAGCTCCGGTGTTGTGCTTTTCACATCTGTTATATTGGAGAGTTAGCTCTTGATTGACAGATAGTTGATCCAATCACCTGCTATTTTTTTTGTAAACGCCCATTTGCTGACAAAATCACAGTATGTCTGTGCCAGACAGGGATATCCACAGCCCAAGAAAACCTCTTTGATACATCTCGCCCATTTATGCTCGACAATGCAATATTTTTTTTCCTTGTACAAAGCTTAAGGTCTTAATATTGCATTATGTATCAATAAGTATCAAAACTACAACAGAATACAATGATAATAAAGATTTGTCTTGACCCCAATTGTATAAAGTTGATTTTCATTATGCTTATAATGGTCATTATATGTACTGATCACTAATTCATGCAGTATTATTGAATAGTTGGCTAGCAACATATCAAAGTGATTAATTTTGACTGACAATTGTACTGCAATTAATACTGAGGCTTTAATACACTATTATTGAATAATGCCTGGCAAAGATGATATATTCATAACACAATTGTTAGCATTTACTTCTCCCCAGTAATAATGCAAATGCTCACATCTGCCGTGAAATTGTCTAGGATTATTCCAGAAAGCCCACACAAACCATGTTTTTTGTACGCTTAACACTGTCAACTAAATCCAACCATTTTGTACATACTGTACTGCACATTGTATGTATACTGGTACACTCTGTCATGTCGTCTACCTCAGGCATGTGTGTAAGTAACCTGTTAACATCTATTTCAGCATGTCTCATATATTCTCTGCACCACTGCACCTTATCACCTCTTATTTCATCTGTATAAGTCAATCCTTGTGTATATATCTAAAGATTGTTGTGTTGTTGTGTTGTTATTCTGTGTTAAGTACACTGAGAGAGCCACAAAACCGGAGTCAGGTTCCACATAGTGCAAACCTACATGGCCAATAAACATGGTTCTGGTTCTAAATGTTAAATGTAAATGTTCACTGTAAGTGTAAATGTTAAACATAAATGTAAATGTTAAACGTAAAGGGTAAATATAAATAAAAAAATGTAAATATAAATGAAAATAGTACACGTAAAATGTAAATGTTGAAGTGTAACTTCTCCCCCGGTCTGATTCCAACTTCACCCACAGCACAATTTTGAAAAAGGCTAAAAAGTGGGCAAGAGGCTGAGGAGGGGGAGAAGGGAGGGGCGGGGCGTGGATGTGTGAGGAAGGAGCATAGGTAGGAGTAGCTCAGGAGAACCGTGAGAAGGGCCTGGCGCTTTGCCGGCTCGTTGCCACACACCGCCGTACCCAGTCCCTTCCACCGGCCTGCTTTCCGGCACGGAGTCATTAACTGCCCCACAAGAACATCCTGACCACCATGACACTGAAGTCTGAGACCGCCCTTTTCTATGCAAAAAACTGCTGTCACACATAGTGGACATGGTCTACTAACATATTTTGTACATTTAGATTTAATGGATGATATTTAGTTTGATATTTAACATCTACATTTAACATGTATATTTAACATTAACTATTACAGTTATATTTAACATTCACATTTAGCATATTTACATTTAACATTTACATTTAGAGGACGGACAAGCTCAAGCAGGAGTCTCCGTGGACTGTGATGTTTGCAGATGACATTGTGATCTGTACTGAGAGTAGGTTGCAGGTGGAGGAGAGCCTGGACAGGTGGAGGTATGCACTGGAGAGAAGAGGGATGAAAGTCAGTTGGAGCAAGAAGGAATACCTATGTGTGAATGAGAGGGAGGGCAGTGGAATGGTGAGGACTGCAAGGAGTAGAGGTGGCAGAGGTGGATGAGTTTAAATACTCGGGGTCAACTGTTCAAAGTAACGGGGAGTGCAGAGAGTGCAGGCAGGGTGGACTGCGTGGAGAAGAGTGTCAGGAGTGATTTGCTACAGAAGGGTACCAGCAAGAGTTAAAGCGAAGGTTTACAAGATGGTAGTGAGACCAGCTATGTTATATGGTTTGGAGACAGTGGCACTGATGAAAAGACAGGAGGCAGAGCTGGAGATGGCAGAGTTCATCGGGAGTGACAAAGAAGGACAGGACCTTTAAGTTTAAATGTATATTCATATCTACTGCTACTACTATTTTGGCCCGTGTGTGTGTGTGTGTGTGTGTGTGTGTGTGTGTGTATATATATGTGTGTGTGTGTGTGTGTGTGTGTGTATGAATGTGTGTGTGTGTGTGTATGTATATATATATATATATATATATATATATATATATATATATATATATATATATATATATATATGTGTGTATATACACTCACCGGCCACTTTATTAGGCACAACTGTCCAACTGCTCGTTAACGCAAATTTCTAATCAGCCAATCACATGGCAGCAACTCAATGCATTTAGGCATGTAGACATGGTCAAGACGATCTGCTGCAGTTCAAACCGAGCATCAGAATGGGGAAGAAAGGTGATTTAAGTGACTTTGAACGTGGCATGGTTGTTGGTGCCAGACGGGCTGGTCTGAGTATTTCAGAAACTGCTGATCTACTGGGATTTTCACGCACAACCATCTCTAGGGTTTACAGAGAATGGTCCGAAAAAGAGAAAATATCCAGTGAGCGGCAGTTCTGTGGGCGAAAATGCCTTGTTGATGCCAGAGGTCAGAGGAGAATGGCCAGACTGGTTCGAGCTGATAGAAAGGCAACAGTAACTCAAATAACCACTCATTACAACCGAGGTATGCAGAAGAGCATCTCTGAACGCACAACACGTCGAACCTTGAGGCAGATGGGCTACAGCAGCAGAAGACCACACCGGGTGCACTCCTGTCAGCTAAGAACAGGAAACTGAGGCTACAATTCGCACAGGCTCCCCAAAATTGGACAATAGAAGATTGGAAAAACGTTGCCTGGTCTGATGAGTCTCGATTTCTGCTGCGACATTCGGATGGTAGGGTCAGAATTTGGCGTCAACAACATGAAAGCATGGATCCATCCTGCCTTGTATCAACGGTTCAGGCTGCTGGTGGTGGTGTAATGGTGTGGGGGATATTTTCTTGGCACACTTTGGGCCCCTTAGTACCAATTGAGCATCGTGTCAACGCCACAGCCTACCTGAGTATTGTTGCTGACCATGTCCATCCCTTTATGACCACAGTGTTCCCATCTTCTGATGGCTACTTCCAGCAGGATAACGCGCCATGTCATAAAGCTCGAATCATCTCAGACTGGTTTCTTGAACATGACAATGAGTTCACTGTACTCAAATGGCCTCCACAGTCACCAGATCTCAATCCAATAGAGCACCTTTGGGATTTGGTGGACCGGGAGATTCGCATCATGGATGTGCAGCCGACAAATCTGCAGCAACTGCGTGATGCTATCATGTCAATATGGACCAAACTCTCTGAGGAATGTTTCCAGTACCTTGTTGAATCTATGCCACGAAGGATTAAGGCAGTTCTGAAGGCAAAAGGGGGTCCAACCTGGTACTAGCAAGGTGTACCTAATAAAGTGGCCAGTGAGTGTATATACACACACACAAATTATATTTATGTAATATAACATTTTATAATATTGCGGTAATGCAGGTCATAACTCTTGAAAGAGATATCATATTTTGCAGGAATTTCTAAAGGTTTAAAAAGTCACAGTTGAAAATTGTATTGCTTTTTTTTTTCTACATTTGGCAATGCTACATCTGCAAAAACTGAGCAGGACGGGTCTGGGTAGCATGGCGGTCTGTTCCATTGCCTTCAATGCCTACGGGGATCGCTGGTTAGAATCCCCGTGTTACCTCCGGCTTGGTCGGGTGTCCTTACACAATTGGCCGTGTCTGCGGGTGGGAAGCCGGATGCGGGTACGTGTCCTGGTCTCTGCACTAGCGCCTCCTCTGGTCGGATTGGGCGCCTGTTCAGGGGGGAGGGGGAACTGGGGGGAATAGCGTGATTCTCTCATGCGCTACGCCCCCCTCCCCCCAGCGAAACTCCTTACTGTCAGGTGGAAGGAAACGGCTGGTGACTCCACATGTGTTGCAGGAGGCATGGGGTAGTCTGCAGTCCTCCCTGGACTGGCAGAGGGGGTGGAGCAGCGACCGGAATGGTTCGGAAGAGTGGAATAATTGGCCGGATACAACTGGGGATAAAAAGGGGGGGGGTGGACAAGCAAAATAAATCTGAGCAGGAAAACAGAAGGTGCAACTTTTTACAAATGGCACCCCGTACTGTGTGTGTGTGTGTGTGTGTCTGTGTGTCTGTGTGTGTGTGTGCGCGCACGTGTGCCCATACGTTCACCCACATACACGCAACATTGCCGATATGTGCACTTCAATGTTTTATTTATGTATCAAATAGCATGAAACTTATGAGATTTGCCTTATCTCACTAAGCATGTTCACTGAATGGCGTTGGATTGAATTGTAATGTAAGAAATGTAAAGAGAGGCTCATTAATTGTTTGTACGCTGAATTATATTAAGCAGAAAGCTCGTTTTAATTACTTTCAATCTTGAAACAAGCAGATGGTGTTTTGAATTGACTACTGCACACACACACACACACACACACATACATATATATATATATATACTCAATTTGGGCTATAAATGAGTGTTCATTGTAACTGCACATCTCTATATGACACAAACAATACTCATTTTACATCAAGGTACCCTTCCAAACTTTCACATTTGTGAGTATCGCACTGAAACGTCAACTGTAATACATACACTGTTTGGGGGTCAACATAAGTTATTGACGAGGACGGCCTTTTCCCTGAGAGAGAGTTCACACTAAATTGTCACGTGTTCGCCCACTCACTGAGATACGCCTTTATGCTGCACTTTGTTGCTCAAAATTCTTGACTAGAAATGTGAATCGAAAATCTATTTAACAGGGAATTTAAATCTTCGGCATCAGCCTGTTGAATACACTGTTGACATGAAACTATCCCTACTGCTGTTGAAACAATTAACGTTTACTTTGATTACAAAATTACAACTAAACTGCAGAGTTTCCACCTTCGTAATGTCGGTCGTGCAGATGGAGAGTATGTTTGTAGGCCCAGCTGACTATGCTGGCAAGCTGTAACCCTCCAAGATGTTTTGGTAAATCTTAGTTTGTAATGTCTACGAAACCACAACATTTACATTACGAGGCGGTACAGTTTGCAGCGGCTTGGACATGAAGCTCGTGTGTTGCCAGTGTTTTTGCCACGTCATGGGGACAAACTTTGCACAGCAGCGCTACTAGTGGCCAAAAGACCCACAGTTCATCTTTAATTAACCTTCAGAAAATGTATTGCATAAAGGAAAGATAGATGGAAGGAATGAGAAGAAAGTCTAGAAAAGACAAAATGACATGAAAATAAATCTTTTTTTTTTATTTTGGGATGTTTGGATACAAGACATTTTGAGTGAGGGATCTACTTTTGAAAACGTTAAAAGGTTAACTTTATTTTTGCATTACAATACATATATTGGGTGTCCAGGTAGTGCGGCGGTCTATTTTGTTGCCTACCAACATGGGGATCGGCGGTTCGAATCCCTGTATTACCTCCAGCTTGGTCGGGCTTCCCTACAGACACAACTGGCTGTGTCTGCTGGTGGGAAGGCAGATGTGGGTATGTGTCCTGGTCGCCGCACTAGCGCCTCCTCCTGTTGGTCGGGGCACCTGTTCAGGGGGGAAGGAGGAACTGGGAGAAATAGAGTGATCCTCCCATGCGCTACATCCCCCCTGATGAAACTCCTCACTATCATGTGAAGAGAAGCGGCTAGCGACTCCACGTGTATCAGAGGAGGCATTTGGTAGTCTGCAGCCCTCTCCGGATCGGCAGAAGGGGGAAGGGGAGGAACGACCAGGACAGCTCGGAAGAGTAGGATAACTGGCCAGATACAATTGGGGGGGAAAAGCGGAGGGAAAAAAATATATATATATAGTGTGTGTGTGTGTGTGTCTAAATATATATATATATATATATATATATATAATATTTTGATAGTAAGCCCCTTATGTTTTGCTTCTACATTAAGATATTGTTTATTACATTGATTTGCTGATATAATGAAGTTAAAAATGTCCTCATAAGATCAACTGGATGTAAAAAAAAACATACAAAATCCTATCCAAACATAGACTTGAACTCATTAGGTCAGGCTTAGAATGACATGAAAAAGAAAGCAAAAGTACACAGCAATTCTTTCTGGGTCACTGTGCAAAGGCGGTAAAAATCAGATTATTAGCAAGTTAAGAAGATTAATGATCCTGGGATGTGAATTTTACCCTCTGGAGTTAATAAATTAGCATCATAATTCAGTGGTGGACCTCTGCTGTCAACAAGCCAACATTTTATTTATGAAGTTAATTTAAAAGAATAAAATAAAACACAATAAAATAAAACAGCAGCAGAATAAAAATAGACAACAAAGATAGGTAAAATCACAAAGACAAGTGCAAGAACCATAGGCAGCGTCATGGACACTCCAAAATTTGAGGATTAAAGTGTGTTTTCTTTAAATGAGACTACAGTAAACAGTTGGAGGACTGTTCCTGTCGGCAAGGAGAAGGATTTTCCAGAAATATAGGCTTACAACTGCAAAACTGTGGTTGCTGTAGAGCTTTACTTGTGACAGCAAGGTGTCCTTGGTCAGAGGAGCTGAAGGTCCTGTGGGTTTTCAGGGGATGGAGGAGCTCTTCAAGTGTAGCTAAGTGCTGACTCATTCAAGGCTTTAAAAACAAACTAACAGAATGGTAAAGTTGATCCTGAAGCACACTGGTAGCTAGTTGGTGTGAAGCAGAAAGTTTTACCTATCACATGGAAATTAATGCCAGCACTTTACTCCCCATACTCTCAGACTATGTTGAGCTCGAGAAAGTGATATAGTGAAGGTGACATGCATCAATGGTCATGCAGTAAATCATTCAGCATGAGTCCCCCGATATTTTTTAAGCTGTATCGCCCACAGTATCTAGGTAAGATGCAAGTGATGAGACCCATGAAACACAAAAGTCTCTATTAAATCTTGGCCAGCTCCCCTTGTGTATGTGTATGGGTAGTAGGTACACGATTCGGCAACTCCATTCAAATGAAAATGGGAGTCAGGCTATAGCTTTCAAGCTGCTGGTGCTTTTTTGGGTGGCACCCTCATACGCAGTATAAATCAGAACCCGAATCCTTTTTATTGGCCATGTAGGTTTCCGCTACATGGAATCTGACTCCGGTTTCGTGGCTCTCTTGATGTGCTTAACTTAGAATAGCAACACTACAACACACCAATCTTCAGATATATACACAAGGATTGACTATATGCAGGTGAAATAAGAGGCGATAAAGTGCAATGGTGCAGAGAATATATCAGAGATGCTGAAAAAAATGCTAGCAGGTTGCTTGAATACATGCCTAAGGTAGATGGACATGACAGAGTGTACCAGCATATGTACAATGTACAGCACAGTATATGCAAAATGGTAGGATTTATTTGACAGTGTTAAGCGTTCATTTGAATGACGGTCCGCAGAAAGAAACTGTTATTATATCTGGTTGTTTTGGGGTACAATGCTCGGTAGCGCCCACCAGGGGTTGGAACAGGTTGTGACCAGGGTGTGATGGGTCTACGGTGATGTTACCTGCCCATTTCCTGACTCTGGAGGTGTATAAGTCCTGAATGGAGGGCGGGTTGGCACCAGTGATTTTTTCTGCAGACTTAACTGTCCATTGTAGTCTGTCCCTGTCCTGTTTGGTGGTTGAATCAAACCAGACAGTGATGGATGTGCAGAGGACAGACTGGATTATTGCAGTATAGAACTGAGTCAGCAGTTTCTGAGGCAAATTGAACTTCCTTAGCTGGTGGAGAAAGTGCATCCTCTGCTGGGTCTTTTTGATGAATGTGTCTATGTTGGATGCCCACCTTAGGCCCTAAGAGATTGTGGAACCCAGAGATCTGTAGGTTTTTACCATAGACACTGTGCTATTGAGTATGGTGAGGGAGGGGGGCAGTGTTGGGGGACTCCTCCTTAAGTCCACTGTTATCTTTCACTGTTTTGAGTGTGTTCAGCTCCACGTTGTAATGGCTGCCCCGGAGGGCCAGCTGTTCAACCTCCTATCTATATGCGGACTCGTCACCATCCCAGATAAGGCCAATAATGGTTGTGTCATCCGCAAACTTCAGGAGGTTAACAGATGGGTAACCTGAGGTGCAGTTGTTTGTGTAGAGGGAGAAGAGTAGAGGGGAGAGCACACACATACCCCTGGGGGCCGCCAGTGCTGATTGTCCAGGTGCTGGATGTGGGTTACCCCATCCACACCAGCTGCCTCCTGTCTGTAAGGAAGTTTTTAATCTACTGGCAGATGGGGGCTGCTACAGTGAGCTGGGTGAGTTTGGAGTAGAGGATATCTGTGACGATGGCGTTGAACACTGAGCTGAAGTCCACAAACAGGGCCCTTGCATACATCCCTGGGGAGTTGAGGGGTTGGAAGATGTACTGCAACCCTGTGTTGACTGCATCTTCCACTGACCTGTTTGCTTGGTAGGCAAACTGTAGGGCGTTGAGCAGGGGACCTTTGATTTCCTTCGGGTGGGTCAACACCAGTCTCTCGAATGATCTCATGACCACAGACGTTAGGTCAATGGGCCTGTAGTCATTTAATCCTGTGATATGGTTTTTTTTGGGGACTGGGATGATAGTGGAGCTCTTGAAGCAGGAGAGGACTTCACACAACTCCAGTGATCTGTTGATGATCAGTGTGAAAATGGGGGCCAGCTGGTCAGCACAGACTTTCAGACAGAAGGGTGACACGCCACCTGGGCCTGGTGTCTTCCTGGTCTTCTGTCTTTGGAAAGGCTGGTGCATGTCCTCAACACAGATCCTGAGTGCCGGGGAGAGGGGCTGGCAGGGAATGTAAATGGTTGTGTTGTGGCTTGAGAGGGGGAGGGCTGTGAAAGTTTGCTTTTCAAACCTGCAGTAAAACCCATTTAGGTCGTCAGCCAGTTGGTCCCCTGCAGTGTTGGGGGATGTACTCTTGTAGTTGGTAATGACTTTCAAACCTCTCCAGACTAATGCTGAGTCATTGGCAGAAAACCAGTTTATCCAACTTTTCAGAGTAGCACCTTTTCGCCACTCAGATATCCATTGTGAGTGTATTTCTGGTTTTGTTGTACCGGATCCTGTCTTCACTCCTGTATGCTTCCTCTTTGGCTTGATGTAGCTGCCTGACTTGTTGTGAACCAGGTCTTATTGTTGTTGACGGTGTTGGAGATTTTATTGGGCATACACATTTCCTCACAAAACCTGATTTAAGCTGTCACAGTGTCAGTAAGTTCGTCCAGGTCTGTAGATGCAGCCTCAAAAACCCTCCAGTCAATGCTGTCAATGCAGGCCTTGAGCTCCAGTTTTGACTGGAACAGATAGGAAATAGGAATGAATAGGAATGAAACTGAGAAACAGAAACAAATAATACAATAAGAAAAATGCACAATGAAATTAAATGTACAGTACAAACTCCCATAGATTATATATATATATGTCTATGTTATAGATAAGTATAGTAAGCACATGGTATAGCAGCTCTGAGAGGAGAGAAACAGGCTACAGAGCTAGAGCCAATTCACAAAATTTCCAGGATAACTGTTCGAACTCTACTATATGTAACAATACTAGTAGGCAATAAGGATGGTAAACGTAACATGCTGTAAATGCCTCTTACGGCCTTCCCTGAAATTCGGGTACAATAGACAAGTCGTTCCGCTTATCTTAATTAGGGTCACAGGGTGCTGGAAGCTATCCCAGCACTCACTGGACACAAGGCAGGGAAACACCGTTGACAGGTCCATCGCAGGGCAGACACACAGGCAGACACATTCATGCACACATTCACACCTAGGAGCAATTCAGTATCTCCGATTTGCCTGACTTACACATCTTTGGACTGTGGGAGGAAACCGGAGCTCCCGGCAGAAACCCACACAGACACGGAGAGAACATGCAAATGCCTAGAAGAGGCATAACAAGCTACATTCACGATTTGCTAGCATACAGAAACGAGGCTTGATAAAATGTGTATTTTTCACAAAAAATGTAAGGGTGGGGATACCTGCAGTCAGTTGAGACTGAAGAGGTCACTTTAGCTGAGTGATGAAACGTTTCTCTCTCAATAAATGTTGTGTCCAGATGAACTGATCCAACTTCCTGTGATTTAAATACTACCCAGATATTTTTCTGTAGTCTGTGATTCCCTAATATTTACAAAAGATGATTTCAAAGGCATAAAAAAAAACCTGGACTGTTGCAGATACTCAGAGATGGATCCCTGGATGGGTTTGTTAGGCCCAGGTCCAGGAGCCCGAAGGTCTGGGGGCCCTAAGAAAACTGGTGCAACTGCTCCAAAGTCATACTCTGAGACCCGCAGCTAAAAAAAAAAAGTCTTTATAAATAGAAACTAATATCAGCTGGCAAAATCAAATCCCTAATCCCATCACACATTTGGTAAATTTTATACCCCAGAAATGATGAATCAGTTCATCTGGACACAAGGTTTAGTGGGAGAGAAACGTTTCATCACTCATCTAAGTTACTTCACCAGTCTCAGTAAATTGTATACCACGTGTTTTCTCATCAGCCACTCTTTCGATTAATGAAGGCTATTACTGTGCATTTGGTGTCCTATAATGTAAACAGACATAGGCAACTGGCTGGTCAGTGCACTACTTATAGTCAGTGTGTGCATCGTCTGGTTCTGGATGCTGCAGCAGGTGTGTGTGTGGTGTTGTTATGGGGGGAGGATGGTGTGTGTGTGTGTGTGTGGGGGGGGGGGGGGGCTGAGGCGTGCTCAGGCCCAGGGGCCCACGGACTTTAGATCCGTCTCTGCTGCATACTAAAAAGCTGAAACGGCTGCTCGTGTACTGGGTCGAAGTGTCATGTCAAAGTAAAGTAAAGTAAGCGTTCGCCGAGGGGGCACTACTTCACCAAACCACAAGGCAGAACAAATCGACTATGTTTAGGCACTGTATGCTTAGTATTGCCGAGCTTGTGTCTAAACACGGTGCTTGTGTAGGTCCACAAGCAGCTACGGATCATTCTGGTTGTGTGAATTAACACGAGTACTGCTGAGATTTCCCGACAACAGGGAGCGATAATCATATGGTTATTGCTAATGCAACAGAGGGCGTGAGTCATAATAAAATGGGCAATTTCCCCTAAATCCCCCCTCAGGGTAGCTGGTAAACTAAAGAGGGATTTGAAGTGAGGGGTACGAGGGCTGTGATTGTGTGCTATTGGCTCAGTAATTTGCTCTTGTATAAACATGCATTACTGTTATCTAAGTGCCCCCTGACAGCCGATTGGCTCCTCATTAGGCCTGTGTGAAATGAGATTAGCAACCAGCCTTTAAATTATGATCCAATCCCAGAACACATAATCTCTCACACATATACCATCTCCGTCTCCCTTTTGTCTCTCTCTCTCTCTCTCTCTCTCTCTCTCTCTCTCTCTCTCTCTCTCTCTCTCTCCCTCTCTCTCTCTCTCTCTCTCTCTCTCTCTCTCTCTCTCTCTCTCTCTCTCTCTCTCTCTCTCTCTCTCTCTCTCTCTCTCTCTCTCTCTCTCTCTCTCTCCCCGTCAGAGTGCAACTGCAGCGGGAGATCAGACGAGTGTGTGTTCGACATGGAGCAGTATAGGAGCACTGGCAGTGGGGGGCGCTGTGTGGGCTGCAGAGACAACACAGACGGGCCCCACTGTGAACGCTGCAGAGAAAACCACTACAGGGGCTCCTCCCAAGAGCCCTGCCTGCCATGCCACTGCAATACCAACGGTAAATATCCTATCTCCTTTTTTCATGATGTCTAAACCGACAAATATTAGTTATAATTTAGTACACATATTAATTATTTTGTTAGCAAGCCACTGAAAGATACCGTCACGTTCACCAAAAACATTACTTTTTTCCTTCTTTTTTGTTTTCTTTACTGGGATTATAAAGTGATGAAGAGCAATGGTGAAAGCAAAATATTTGGATTGCGCTGACACCTGAAGAGATGTTTTTAGTTTTCTTTTCTTTTCTTTTTTTTTGGTATTTGATTGTCTTGAGGCGGCACGCTGACGCAGTGGTTAGCACAGTTGCCTCACAGCAAGAAGGTCCAGGGTTCGAGCCCCGGGATAGTCCAACCTTGGTGGGTCATCCCGGGTCGTCCTCTGTGTGGAGTTTACATGTTCTCACCGTGTCTGTGTGGGTTTCCACCAGGGGCTCCGGTTTCCTCCCACAGTCCAAAGACATGTAGGTCAGGTGAATTGGCCATACTAGGTGGTTCCTAGGTATGACTGGGTGTTTGTGTGTGTGTGGGCCCTGTGATGGCCTGGTGGCCTGTCCAGGGTGCCCCCCCCACCTGCCACCTAGTGACTGCTGGAATAGGCTCCAGCATCCCCGCAACCCTGAGAGCAGGATAAGTGGTTCAGCTAATGGATGGATGGATGATTGTCTTGATGCATGCTCAATAATCCAGGCAAGAAAATCAAAGAAAATAGAATCAGTTCATCTGGAGCCAACATTTATGGAGAGAAACATTTCATCACTTATCTAAGTGACCTCTTCAGTCTAGACTGACTGCAGGTGTCCCCACCCTTACAAACAATACAGTTGCATAACGACTGAAACCAACCACCACTTTCATACGCAAACATGGATGTGACCATTAACTAGAGTTTCAAAGGCCATGTGCACTATTCACAGAGGATTAGGGAATGTTGCAATCTCAACATTGTAAGATGGTGACAGGCGTATAACGACCGAAACCAGCGACCAGTTTCATGTGCAAATATGGGTGTACACATGGCCATTGAAACTCTAGTTAATGGTCACACCCTTATTTGCATATGAAACTGGTCGTTGGTTTCGGTCGTTTTGCAGCTGTATTGTTTATAAGGGTGGGGATACCTGCAGTCAATTTAGACTGAAGAGGTCACTTAGATGAGTGATGAAACGTTTCTGTCAATAAATGTTGAATCCAGATGAACTGATTCAACCTTCTTTGGCATTTGATTGTGTTGATGAGCTCAAAATAAATGGCAATAACAGAAGTAAAATCACTTGAACTGGTACTCTGATAACATAACATAAAAAAGTGCAGCATTTAGCCGGAGGAAATAGCTCATTGGATTAAGCGTGGCATGTTTAGCTACTCCTAGTCTGTGCCATCGCATGAGCAAAACTGAAATCTGTTAAGATGAACTCACTTATACAATAATGTCCAACACATTTCTACCTGTTTCATCGCATTTATTACCACTTTACCACCTGAGCATTAAAGTTTTTTTTTCTTAGCCCTACCTTTCATTTATCCAGTTAGCTGAGGTGAGCTGACTACTCATTTATAATTCTACCTAAATTTTGGGTTCTCACAGTTGCAAACATCACTATCTTCTGTACTTTTTTTTTTACCTTGTAAGTTACATGGTGTTGTTGGAGTTTATTATTATTATTATTATTAGCATTATTATTAGCATTATTAGCATTATTTATATTACTATTAGCATTATTAGCATTATTAGCATTAGATGTATTGCTATTAGCACTATTACTATTATTATTTTTAGCATTATTAGCGTTATTAGCATTATTTGTATTACTAGGATCATAATAATTATTATTATTATTGTTATTATCATTATTATTACGCTTAGTTTATTTTATTATTAGTTTAATATATTTATTATTGTAAGAGGATAAAGTAGACTACATATTGCCACATACTCTCTTCTTTTCTAAAAATACTCCAGCCGCTTTTTTTTATTTCACTATAGATCGGCTATCCTCAATGTAACATAATTTGCCTCCAAGGCAATCTATCTCTGAGCTTTTTGAGGAAGACTCATATAAACTGTTTTCGGTTATCCCTGATGTACACTTGAGGGCAAAGTAATTTTATGCTGATGTTTTCAATGTGCTTTGCAGTCCAGATGTATCAGATTGATTTTTTTTTCCCCGTGGTGTTTGTAAATTGTGTTTTATTTCTCTGCATATGTTTGTGCGCTCTGATGCTATTTCCATGTTTTCATCTCCTCTATCTTATTATACATCTCTTCCCCCTCCCCCATACTCCCTGCATTGCCTTTGTTTGTGTTTTGTTCTGGGGTTTTTATTCATTGCTTCTTCTGTGCTCTCCGTCTGCCGTCCCTCCCAGGCTCAGTCAGTCTCCGGTGCAACATAGAGGGAAAGTGTGTGTGTCGCACAGGTGTGACAGGGGACAAGTGTGACACATGTCAAGCAGGCTTCCACTCGCTTGGCCCCAGTGGCTGCAGGTGAGCAACACACGCACGCGCGCGGCGCGCACACACACACACACACACACACACACACACACACACAGTCTCTCTCTCTCTCTCTCTGTCTCTCGATGCACGTTTAAAATTCATGGACGGGAAGAGAAACAAATGTGTGTTACTGTTGACCTTCAGAAGACTGTGAGGCAGAGTATTGAAGAACACCGAAATTAGAAAGAGGCTGCAATCCAGCAACACTGATATATAATAATGTTCCTGTGCTTCAGTTTGTACTATTTTGCTACTTATTTAGCAAAATAAAGCACTACTACTACTACTGCTACTGCTACTGCCACTACTACTACTTTCAGCTGCTCCCGTTAGGGGTCGCCACAGCGGATCATCCGTTTCCACCTCTCCCTGTCCTCTGCATCTTCTCTTTTATGGACTTTTTAGAAGTAGAGTATCATCAGTCCCAATATATGGTATGACACACTACAAGCACACACACACACACACATACACACACAGAATGTGTGAGTCAGTTCCTGAGTAAACGTGGTTGAATCTTACTGATGCCCTGGCGTGCTGCATAGATTTTATTGATTCAAAGTTTTTCACATTGATTGAATGATGATTAAAACTTCCTCTGACCGGAGAGCTTTCTCACTATCGAAGGGCGTGCAGGAGCAAGTGCAAGCCCGTGTGTGTGTGTGTGTGTGTGTGTGTGTGTGTGTGTGTGAGAGAGAGAGAGAGAGAGAGAGAGAGAGAGAGAGAGAGAGAGAGAGAGAGAGAGAGAGAGAGAGAGAGAGAGAGAGAGGCTGTGTTGGAAGCATGTAGTAGTATTTGTATTCATAAGAGCCCACTCTCGCTCTCTCTGACCTCACCCTTCCTGCTGGTGGAATGCTAAGTTGCGCCGGTGTTGAATCGCATATCAATGACCACCAGGTCCCAGTATTGTGTCGACACATAGCAGCTTTTAACTAGAGGTAATACAACAGAAGAAAAAAAAAAAAGATCCGGCTTTTAAACGAAATACACGCTTTATTTGTTTCACATTAAACAGAAAAAGAATCAGAAACACTTAATTTGTCATTTCGTGTCCCCCAGCCCACAGCAGTGCAACACAAAGACAAAAACACATATCCAAAAACTACAAGAACTACAAGCACACATGTCCAAAGTAACACTTATATCTAAACCAAAAAAAAAAATCACAGTCCAGAAGAACAAACACCCGTCAGGATGACTGTCAGAACTGCCTGTCTGCCTGAGCTAGCAGTTAGTTTAGCCTGCTCCGCTTCCGCATCCTGTCAGACCACCCTTGGTGTTTCCTCTTCGGTCCTTGGGCCCACGGGATGCAGCAGACCAAGCTCTCCCAGCCGATCCAGCACCAGCCATCAAACGGGGACAAACTTAGACGCAGACCTGGACAGAGACACTACATGGACCGTGCTGGGTGAGGCCGCTGCAAATGTGAATTTGTGCCGCCATCTTCCCACACTGGGAGTGGAAAAAAACAAGTATATATATATATTCTTTTACTATATTCTTTTACTACATCTATACTTTTTAATTGCACAGCTTTATTATTTCTGGCCTACTGTGTGGAAATGGTTCGACGTGGGACTCAGGCTCAGACACAAACAGGGCTGAGACATGTAGTTGCTCGAAAACCGAAAAGGCCTTTTTGGCAATGTCGGCAAAAAGACAAAAATAAGGAAGACCAGACAAATCCAGCAATGCAACTGTATCATGGATCAAAACTGAAGATGAGGCAAGGTAACAGTGGCCCAGTGTTTAGCGCTGTTGCCTCACAGCAAGAAGATCCTGGATTCGAACCCGGGGGTTGTCCAACCTTGGGGGTCATCTCTGGTCGTCTTCTGTGTGGAGTTTGCACGTTCTCCCCGTGTCTGCGGTGGGTTTTCTCCGGGTGCTCTGGTTTCCCCCACCTTCAGAAAGACATGCATGTTAGGTTTAATACTCTTGTCTGTGCCCCTGACCGAGGCATGGCAAGATGAACTGGAGTTGGTCCCCGGGAGCTGTACGGCGGCTGCCCACTGTTCCTAGCTGCACAGCTAGGATGGGTTAATTGCAGAGAAGAATTTCCCCACAAGGTCCTGTGATGGCCTGGCGGCCTGTCCAGGGTGTCTCCCCGCCTGCCGCCCCAATGACTGCTGGGATAGGCTCCAACATCCCGCGACCCTGAGAGCAGGATAAGTGGTTTAGATAATGGATGGATGAATAGATGAATGTATGTATGTATATATAATATATATATATGTGTGTGTGTGTGTGTATATATATATATATATATACTTGTTTTTATGTTAAGTAAGTACAGTACATGCTGCAGACTATTGGAGGGAGTGGAAATCAATATAACTCTAACATAACTGAAAATAACTCGTGTTTATCTCAACCCTCCTCACCATCTCCTTTTCAAAGTGCCCGAGGTTTTTTTTTGTGGTTTTTTTCAACCATTGGTTTCCAAAGCATAGTTCAATGTTGTTCAACAACAGAAAGAGATGATATACGTTCATATCCCTGCAGGACCTCAGAGATCTGCAGGTTTAGAGACGGGACCTTACACACAGTTACAATTCCACAGACGATCAAAGTACCCAGGTCCCCGCCCATGCGTGTCTTTGTCTGACTTGCACAGAGTGGGCAGGCTGTTGGGTTGTGGTGTCGTGTGAATTACCCAGACCAGTGGAGCAAAACCAAGTAAAGGCTGCTTGCCTCAGGGGTAATTAAAATCACTTGTAATAGCGCCTTGTTAAAAATAGATTCTTTGTTATAGTGCTTAAAGAAAAAAAAAACAATCAATGAAGGTGATCAAAAAATTGATAGAATCCAAAGTAGAGGTACACAAGGCTTTCACCCAAACAGGCCACTCGTCCACTGCTGTCAAGGTAAATCAGGCAGCCCATGGCTACCATGTGTATTCGTATGTGTGGAAACTGCAGGAAAGTAGAGACGGACAATTTCTCTCATTGACTACACGAACACGTGTGTCATTTACTCTTCAGTACAAAATCCCAACGCAAGCAACATGGCGCTGCTCAAACAATCCTAGTCCTAGCTCCACCCTGTCAACCCGGAAACCCTCTCTTAAAGGGCCCGTGTCTACCCACCACACAACGTCAACTGATTATGGTGAATTGTGCCCATATAGTGCGCTTCCTGTGCAAAATCAGCAGGTCTTGACGCGATACCTTTTTTATAACTGCTCTGTCACTCTTTAAAGAACAATGATTAAGTGTCACTATCTATAGGCTATTAAATCTAGTTTCCTAAATCCTTATCACTTTCAGAGGTCTTCATCAGTAGCTTGACCATAACATATAGCTCTGACCTCCTTGACGAAAAGTTACTTCCACTTCTGGTGTGGGAAGATGGCGGCGCAAATTCACGTTTGCAGCAGCCTCACCCAATACCAGTGTGGGAAGATGGCAGTGCGAATTCGCGTTTGCGGCGGGCTCACCCAGTACTATCCATGCAGTGACTTTGTCCACGTCTGCGTCTAAGTTTGTCTTCGTTTGATAGCTGGGAGAGCTGGCCGAGGGAGCCTGGTCTGCTGCGTGCTGTGGGTCCAGGGACCGCGGCCCTGCCTGGAGCTGCGCCCGAAGAGGAAACACCAGGGGCGATCTGTCAGGATGGCGAAGTGGGGCAGGCTAAGCTAACTGCTAACCCATGCAGACCGGCAGTTCTGATAACACGAGGGCGGTCTGGCGGCAGCGGCCTCACGTGGCGTCTAATGTGGCGATTTTAGCGTCGTCGTTCGGAGTGCGGGGAGATGTGTTGAAGGGTATAACGGCAGTTCCAACAGTCATCCTGGCTGGCGTTCGTTACCTTGGACAGTGATTTTTTATTTATTTTTTTTTTTTTAGTTTGGTTATATATGATAGTTTGGATGCATGTTGTTATAGTTCTTGTAATTTTTGGACATGTATTTTTGTCTTTGTGTTGCACTGCTGTGGGGTGTGGGAGCAAATATTTTGTTTTATTTCATGTACTTGTGTACATGAAATAAAACGATAAATAAAGTGTTCATGATACCTGAAAAGGGGTGGGTGGATGGATGGATGGATGGATGGATGAATGGATGGATGGATGGGTGGGTGGATGGGTGGGTGGATGGATGAATGGATGGATGGATGGATGGATGGATGGATAGATTCATTGTCATATTATTAGTTTGGCTTTTATGGCATTCCTCTTTGAAACAGCCTCACTCAAGATTTTCCATATTTCAGCAAAAAATTAGTTTTAAGACAAAATAATTGTAGGGTACCCTATGAACGCCTTTATATCAGTGTGAGTTGTGCATGATTGTTTCAAAGTGTCAACCTTATCATAATTTGTGTGCAGGCCATGCGAGTGCGACACCAGGGGCAGTGTGGGAGACTGCTCTTCACTGGATGGAACTTGTTACTGCAAGTCGAATGTGGAGGGACAAGCCTGTGACAGGTGAAAGCTCATTTTACTTCCATAATATTGGTTATGTGCACACGTGACTTTGGTTACCAAAATAACATTAAAGGTGTTATGGACAGAAATGGGCAAAGATACTCCATAATCTAACATGTTTAACTAAAACGCATGTGTTTGTATTTTAAATAGAAAGAAAATACATAGCGTCTAGTATTTGAAGTACTCCAACGACCACTTCTGCAGAGGAAGAGTACATAAAATCAGTTTGTGTTATTAACAAAGATGAAAATGACAACTGATTGTGTGAAAAAAATCTTATAAATGTAGGCCTACATAATTATAGCTGACAATCTTCAGGACTGCTATCTCCTATTAGATGAGGACGGTGGGGTTCGACGGCGAGACAATAAATGACATAGTTTAAGATGGCACTGCTGATCCCATTTGCAGTTAGTTTTTCAATAAGCCATTCAATACAACCCTTTTACTGAAGCAAGTGCACCACATAAAGCACATCAGCATCCAGACCACTCATACAGCACCCACATCACGTCATCGCATATGATATGGTGGCTGGCTGTCTTCATATCATTCTCATCATCACCATAACTGAGAGGAATAGACTATAGCTAGAAAAAAAAATCGCTCCTCTTTGACCTCAAATTTGATCTCTGCTGTAAAGTATTTTCAGAGTATTTTCAAATATAAAATACTGTTCCCAGAAGTAACATATAACAAATTATGGTCTTAACAAGTAATTGAAATACATATCTCAAATACTTTTTTGGCCCCAATTGTATCCGGCCAATTACCCCACTCTTCTGAGCCGTGCCAGTTGCTGCTCCACCCCCTCTGTCGATCCGGGGGGAGCTGCAGACTACCACATACCTCCTCCGGTACATGTGGAGTCGCCAACCACTTCTTTTCACCTGACAGTGAGGAGTTTCGCCAGGGGGATGTAGCGTGTGGGAGGATCACGCTATTCCCCCCAGCACCCCCCCCCTCCCAACAGGCACCCCGACTGACCAGATGAGGGGCTAGTGTAGCGACCAGGACACATACCCACATCCGGCTTCCCACCCGCAGACACAGCCAGCTGTGTCTATAGTGACGCCCGACCAAGCCGGAGGTAACACGCAGATTCGAACCGGTGATCCCCGTGTTGGTAGGCAACGGAATAGACTGCCACGCTACCTGGACGCAACTATTTCAAATACTTTTGATTAAGATATTGCCCATCTCTGTTTGTGGATAAGAAAAAAGGGTAACACTTTCTATGAAGCTTGCATCTATAACGCCCTATAAGCATCTATAACGCCCTATAAGCATCTACAACGCCCTATAAGCATCTATTGCATCTATAACGCCCATACTTTCCTTTAATGTGTATTACAATAACTAACGGCTATGGCTGAAGACATTGAAATAGCATTATGACATTTGACAGAGAAACAGGCTAATGATGACATATTTATAATGCGTAAATCAGTTTTAAATTGACATAATGTATCATAAAGGTGGTTATGAGGTGTTTTGAGGGCGTATACATGGTTCAACACAGGATCAATGCTGCTTGTCCCCCCCTCTCCTGCTGACTTTCCTGTCACTCTTCGGCGTCTTATATGATGTTATGTTCCTCTCAGAGACAAGATCAAACGGAAGTAAACACCCTGTCATAAAAGCAAAACACACAACCCCAGGTTTCGAGCTATTAAATGAGTCTGCGTGTACTGTTTGTTGACTTTTCTGGTCATTTTACAACTCACTGAGCAGGCCCATTTCCTGTGCGTGTGGCTGGTGCGGCGGCTGATTTCTAGCGGCGTTTCTCTCCTATTCATGTGTCATCCAGAGTCCAGGGGGTCAGAGCTGGTCGTCCTGGCAGCTGGGCTCTATTGGGTTTCTCATCTCTCAACACTGCTGCAAACACTCCAACACATGTTCAGCTGGCAGGCGGTCTCATCTGCGGTGACCCACATGGCTCAGTGCTCACTGGAGAAAAACACTGTGATTACACAAATATAAGCGCATTTAGTAGCCTACAAAAAGGAGGGAGATAAGGCGTATTGCAGTGATCAGGACAAGTCTACGGCTTATCGCCTTGTCAGTTTGTAGTGTGTCTTTGTTTTTTCTGGCTGTGATTATGTGTGTGTTCATGAGTGCTTGCATATATGTTTGATGCCCACAGATGCAAGCCAGGCTTCTACAATCTGCAACAAGCCAACCGAGTCGGCTGTCAGTCGTGTTTCTGCTATGGCCACTCCCTCGCCTGCTCGTCGTCCAATCAACATTCTGCTGTCAACATCACTTCCGACTTCCTTGAAGGTACCCGCTGTCAATCACCTGTCAGTAACCGTGCTACCCCTTTCACTTTAGGCTCTTGTATCATACACTTAGGTAACCAAAGTTTCAACCAAAATTGCTTACCTAAATGAAATGTTCAAGATTAATAATGGTTTTATTTATTATTTTTTATTTTTATGGCATTTCCTGCCTTTATTTTCTAGCGATATTCGAGAGAGTGACAGGAAAGTTAGGGGGAGAGAGGGGATGAATGGTTCAACTTTTTATCTCTGTGTATGATGAAACCCACTTATGTAATCATTGCATGCTAAACCAGTTTGGACATGTCCTCTGTAAATAATCCAGCCAGCAGACATTTTGTGAACAGCGGCACTTCATCATAAATGTCACGCTCTTCATCATGTCTGCAACGTAAATATGTGCGGTACCAGCTGTCACTGTTGTCTTATATTTTCTGTTGCCTCTAGATCAGGATGGCTGGGTAGGAGAGTTCTCTAGAGAACAGGAGCATCCCCTTCTGTGGAAGGAGGGTGAAGTCTACCTCCTTCCTCTCTCTGAGGAAGACATCGGCTTCTACAAAGCTCCCAGTAAGTCAAATAGAAGGAAAGGGATGATCAACTTTTTTTTGTGTGTGTGTATGACTTTCTGTCTAAAGGGATATTACTTCACTATTGTTGATTATTTCAAGCAGACACACTAGTAGACCTTCAGCCCCTTTTTTAGTACACGCGTAAATTATGTTATGGTTTGTATGCAGTGGCATCTCTGGTACGGAAAGCCTGGAGGGCCACGAAAAACTGCATGAGCGGGATCCGACTTGTCAATGAAACTACACACAAACCTACTTGCTCAATGAATCCAAACACAAACACCCCTCATCACTGAATGAAATCACAAATGCATACATTAAAGTAGTGGAGACAGGGATATGAGTGACATCATCAATAACTGTATTTGTTCTCACACAGCTGGTATATTACCTTGTTATACAGCATCACATTACAAATCCAAAGTTATCAAGGGTGGCACGGTGGCCCAGTGGTTAGCGCTGTTGCCTCACAGCAAGAAGGTCCTGGGTTGGAGCCCCTGGGTTGTTCAACTTTGGGGGTTATCCCAGGTCATCGTCTGTGTGGATTTTGCATGTTCTCCCCATGTCTGCAGTTGAGTTTTCTCTGGGTGCTCTGGTTTTCCCCCACCATCAAAAGAAACATGCATGGGTCCGCGGTGGTGTAGCGATCCAAGCATCGGCTTGGTGTCGATGCAGTTTCCCACTGGGGACTGGGGTTCGCGCCCCGGTCTCGTCAGATCCGACTATGGCCGGACTCGATGAAGCAGCAATCATTGGCAACGCTGTCTTTGGGAGGGGGGCGGAGTCAGCTTGTGTTCGTCACGTGAATGCGTCTCTGTGTGTGTCGGAAAAAACAGTGGTTTGGCCTGGAGTCGCCTTGTCACGAAAGTGGGGAGGCGTCTCCTTCGAGACTGCCGGCCAAAGAGATGCAGTTGGCGAACGCATGCAGTACGAGGGCGGGTGTTTGAATTAAAATAGGGATTGATTGGCCACTAAATTGGGAGAAAAAAGGGAAAAATCAGAAATAAATGTATAAAAAAAAAATTTAAAAAAAAAGAAACATGCATGTTAGGGTTCGTACTTCTTTCTGTGGCCTTGACCGAGGCATGACAAGATGAACTGGAGTTGGTCCCTGGGTGCTGCACAGCGGCTGCCCACTGCTCCTAGCTACACAGCTAGGATGGGTTAAATGCAGAGCGTAATTTCCCCGTGGGGATCAATAAATGATCTCAAAATCAAGTAAATAAATAAATCAAGCAGTATACGATCATTGTGGTTTGCAGCTGTAATAGCACATCCACAACAACATTTCAGAAAAGGGAAACCCATTGCCTTCCGGGGCTTAACCTACAGGCTAAATAACACACCTTGTAGTAATGCAAAATAGACTCTCCAGTGATGTCCATTGCTTGGAAAGAAAAGAAGCATGAAGATCTTTCATCTGGAGAAACTTGTCAATAATTTTTCTGCCGAAGTTCATCAATCCAGGAATGAATTAATTTCCAGTTGATAGCATAGCAAGTGTATATTCGGATGATCCGCTGTGGCAACCCCTAACGGGAGCAGCCGAAAGTAGTAGTAGTAGTAGCATAGCAAGTGTATTGCCCCATGGTGTTGTATGCAAATGTTTTGATCCTCTCCAACATTGAAAAGTTTCTCTGCACGCCAATACTGTAAACAACATTTACTAAACGGCTTGACGTATGTCATTCTACTATTTTTTATTGACTTGTCTCAGCATGGGGCCAACATGTACATGCCCCACAGCTCAGTATTGAAAGCGCATTGAACATGCAAACAGTGTTTTCAGCTGCTCACTTGGTTAAGCAAACGCTGAGGGGCCAGCCCCTTGCTCACCAAATGAAGACTGCTAGGAGAAGTACTGAGATTTATGCAACAGGTACAGGACGATATTTGGAACATATCGGACAGGGCTACCATTGTCATAACACACAACAATGTTGGTGCAGTGGTTAGCGCGGTCACCTCACAGCAAGAAGGTCCTGGGTTCAAGCCCCAGGGTAGTCCAACTCTGGGGGTCATCCCGAGTCGTCCTCTGTGTGGAATTTGCATGTTCTCCCCTTGTGACTACGTGGGTTGGATAATGGATGGATGGATATATTACTTGTTACATTGAATTATTGATCATGTTGTGCACTGGCGACATCTTGTGGGGCCGGGTCCCACCGGCCCCTAATGTAGGGATGCTGTTGTTTGTATGCCACCTCTAATATACTTAAACCCATAACATTGTACCTGTTGTTCCTTGGTGAGATTAATCAGGGCCTTTGGCAGTGGGTCATATAGTGATTATTTTGACACCATTTCCTCCAATCCCTTATCAAGACCATTAGAAGATAAGGGAATAAGCTGGCCCAGCTACAGGACTTAGGCATCCTCTCTATCAGCTGCCCCAGCAGCAAAGGCCTGATGGAATTGGATGTCTTGGCTATGCTGGAGAAGCAACAAAGTGAAAATTGGCTTGGTTTCTTCTTGTCTCCACTAAGTCGGTTCCAGGCATCAGCCCACAGCCCCTCCAGCCACCAGTCCCCAGCCAGCAGCTAAACAGGAGCAATCCCATTAACTCCACGTCCTGGCGGTTTAATGCCCAAAATGCATGATCACAGAAAACGACTCCATTTAGAGGACTCTTTTTTTAGAAGGATAAAAAGCTCAGAATTGAAAGAGGCTTGGTGGTCAGGCATAATTTTGAAATTTCTTATGCATGCATTTTTAAATAACATTAAAAAGAGCATGCGGGGTCTGTGTCTGTGTGTGTTCACGCCTGTACAGAGGTACGTTGAGGATAACGAGAGCTTTCACACATGCTCACATGTGGATCTCTCTCTCTCTCTCTCTCTCTCTCTCTCTCTCTCTCTCTCTCTCTCTCTCTCACTCTCTCTCTCTCTATATATATATATATATATATATATATATATATATATATAACCTTGAAACTTGAAGTTTTATGTCTGTGTGTGTGTGTGTGTGTGTGTGTGTGTGTGTGTGTGTGTGTGTGTGTGTGTGTGTGTGTGTGTGTGTGTGTGTTAAATAGAACAGTAGATACGCATGTAAATAGATTGCTCTTCATTCTATATACATATGCATACATACATACTATATATGTGTAGGTTTGGTTGGGCACTTTTGCCTATGCATTTATTTTTTCATTTTATTTTTTATTTCATTTTTTTGTTTATTTATTCATTTTAAAGCATGCAGGCTATTATTCTAGCGCCTCTGCAGGCCACAGCACAGAGATTAGTGGTCCAACTGGCCAAGAGCTGCTTTGTGGCAGGCTCCTTATCTCTGTCGCGCAGCACTTGTTTGTGTTGTTTCTCCACATAATAAAATGCAGAGATCTATTGCCTTGTTGTCATTTTTTTAATGATCTCATTTTCTCATGTCTGTTTTCTCGGCGTTGCATGTTCACTTACTTTAAAGATTAGACTGGCACGGCAGTGGCTTTGGAAGAAGACTCAGGCCTGGACATTTCTCTTTCCTTATGCCCCTCTCTCTTTTTTTAAATTTTAATTTGTATTTTTGTACCGTAATCCCCCTGCTGTGTCTCTCACCAAAGCAGGAGATAATTCTGAGTGACAATGCCACATCGTCCACCAGTCACAACGCAATTTCTACAATTCCCATGGATGTGTTTGTCACCTGGTTTGCCTTGGACTTCTTCTGTCATGTAAGGGAGAGAATTAAATAAGCTGTTTTTGTTTTTTTGTCTTTTTTGTTTGTTTTTTTTGTTTTTTTTGTTTTTGACTGAATTGGTAGAGAGAGGAGAGTGTTTGGGATCTGCGTGCTTCATCCAGCTCCAGAAATATCAGCCGACGCTGCAGAGCCAAAGCACAATCCCCGGCACACAACTGAGGAAACTCAGCTCAGCTCTCATAGAATTACACAGGAGCATCAGACAGCCTTTCAAAAGCCTCAGCTGAGGCTGAAACTGAGTTTTTGGAGCAGTACAAATGGGACTACAGTAGAGAGAGAGAGAGAGAGAGAGAGAGAGAGAGAGAGAGAGAGAGAGAGAGAGAGAGAGAGAGAGAGAGAGAGAGAGAGAGAGAGAGAGAGAGAGAGAGAGAGAGAGAGAGAGAGAGAGAGAGAGAGAGAGAGAGAGAGAGAGAGAGAGAGAGAGAGAGAGAGAGAGAGAGAGAGAGAGAGAGAGAGAGAGAGAGAGAGAGAGAAGAAGACACAGAAAACAAGATGGAGAGTAATGCACTGGAGAACTGTCCCTCTCCTCCGGCAAGTTGGCTATTACTCTTCTCGTCCTTCACTCCTGATGGAGTGGTCTTGAAAACCCAACCTTTAAGAAATAGCTGATGTCCACCTCTCTCCTACCCTCTTCTCGTGTCTAAGGGGTCTCCTCCATCTCCCATATCTGCTTCTCCTAATTGCTTCTCCTGTCTTGTTTCCAAGACAGCAAACAATAAAACTTGCAAGATACTGTGTATGTTTGCCTGTGTGTGTACAAGAAGTGTGCACATTATGTCGTTGTGCCGGTGTATGTATACGTATGTGTCAATGTGTCTGTTTGTACACATGTGCAAGGTGTGTTTGTGTGTTTATTTACCTTTTTTTTTTCATCCCCCCCATTTTTTTCTCCCCAATTGCATTTGGCCAATTACTCGACTCTTCCGAGCCATCCCGGTGTCTGCTCCACCCCCTCTGCTGATTCGGCGAGGGCTGCAGACTACCACATGCCTCCTCTGATACATGTGGAGTCGCCAGCCGCTTCTTTTCACCTGACAGTGAGGAGTTTCGCCAGGGGGACATTGCGCGTGGGAGGACCACGCTATTCTCCCCAGTTCCCCCTCCCCTCTGAACAGGCGCCCCGACCGACCAGAGGAGGTGCTGGTGCAGCAACCAGGACACATACCCACATCCGGTTTCCCACCCGCGGACACGGCCAGTTGTGTCTGTAGGGATGCCTGACCAAGCCGGAGGTAACACGGGGATTTGAACTGGCGAGCCCCGTGTTGGTAGGCAACGGAATAGACTGCTACGCTACCCGGATGCCCTGTGTTTGTGTGTTTATATATGTCCATGTATTAAAACGGGCATATCTGTGAATCGTGCGCTTCTCTGCTTGTTTCCCTTCGGGTCTTGGACATCTGGGACGCTTGAAATGAGGAAATGTCATGTCACCATGCTGACACATGGTTAAGCAGCAGACTGAACACTTTAGCACAGCTGCCAGGATCGCTGAACATGAAGTACCTCCCTAAAAGTGTGCTTTGACCGACCGCCCTCAACAAGCATGACTTCCATTTGAATACGCTGGACACTTAATGAGCTTCTTTTGGTGATGCTCAAGGTGACATCATCTAAGATCCTTCAGCCCAGCCACCTGTTCAGAAGCTCAGCTTGACACGGATCCTTACTCTCATCTGGAAATCAGTCCAGTCTGCCAAACCTGAAGCCACAGGGAGGCGGTGAAAGAACGAAAGAGATTGAAAGAAGTGGTCCCCAGGTGCACAAAGCATGTGGTCAGCAGATCGTTTCAGAAGAGGCGCAGAAAGACAAGGAGCGGCTCACCCTACTGAGGACTTCAGCGTCGGAGCAGCTCCAGGCCGACTGTCACTCTGACTGAAGCTGCGATGGCAGTTAAGATCCTGATTCAACGTGAACGCTGTCTACAGCCAGGTCTCCCAGCAGGCCAGCCGGGCAACCTTTCATGTCAAGAGTATGGACGGGTAGAAAGGAGTGTGAGCGAGAGAGAGAGAAAGGTGAATAGGGGAAGGACGGACAACGTGATGGGCAGAGGCTGAGGGATGGAAAACACCGACATGCACAAAATAGGAAGAAATGGAGAGAAAGTGAGCAATTAAGAGAGAGGACGGGCAGGGAAATGGAGAGAGCAGAACAGTTTTGAGGGTGAAGCGAAGCATGATGGTAGAAAATGGAGTACCACGTTGACGGGGTGTGCATCAGAGACAGAGTATACCAGTCTAATGCCTATCACCATATGTCTCCTGCTGTGATGTATGTGCAAAGCCTGCTTGACATCCTGTCTGAGGGCTGTATGTGAACCTGCAGAACTGTGAACAGACGTCTGAGCAGATCTTTGCTCACAGTCCCAAATAGTTTAGTCTAGCTCTGCTGGACTCTCCGTCGTACCCCCCCCCCCCCGTCACTCCCCCAAACAGGCTGTGTGTGTGTGTCATTAACTTAGTGCATGTGTTCTTGTTCAGTTATATAGTTATATTTGTAAGGACCAGTTTTATTTATCTATCTATCTATCTATCGATTGATTGATCGAATGGCCTTTTGCACCCTTTTTCTCCCCAGCTGTACTTGGCCAATTACCCCACTCTTCAAAGGTGTCCTGCTCGCTGCTCCACCTCCTTTGCTGATCCTGGGAGGGCTGCAGACTACCACATGCCTCCTCCAATACATGTGGAGTTGCCAGCTGCTCCTTTTCACCTGATAGTGAGGAGTTTCTCCTGGGGGACATAGCGCATGGGAGGATCACACTATTCCCCCCCAGTCCCCCCCTCCGACCAGAGGAGGCGCTCGTGCAGCGACCAGGACACACACCCACATCCGGCTTCCCACCCGCAGACGCGGACAATTGTGTCTGTAGGAATGCCCGCCCAAGCTGGAGGCAACACGGGGATTCGAACCAGCGATCCCCGTGTTTGTAGACAGTGGAATAGACCGCTACGCTACCCAGACTTGTTAGGGGTTTTTTTTTGCATGGGATTTTTTTTTTTCATGCACTCATGCATTGAGTTACTGTTACAGAACTGAAAAAAATATTCAAAGGTAGGTAATTACCTAAGAATAAAAACCTGAAGAATAAATCGAGCTTCATTGTGTAGAGGTGATGGAGGCGATAAATCTTATCGCTTCAACTCCGTTCTCAACATTTTTCTTTTACCCATAATGCATTCATCTATGGGCCCAAAACTGGCTCGCAGCAGCAATTCAGAGCGTTTGCCTCGATCCCTCAAACGGTAATCCAGCGCAGCAGCGCGGAGGTCTAACACACTTGGATGGTCAGCGGTGTCAGTAGCGACTTTTATTACTTCCATTTTCATCAACATGTGCATACGTACTTGTGCGTGGGGTGTAGCTGCCTCTTTGTAAAACATCCTAATTTAGCCTCTTGACTGTGTGACAGGCTACGTGTCTATATTGACTTCGCGTAATCGAGTCTGTAGAGATGAGCTACACCTGCAGACCGGGCCGTGTAGCTCGGGAGTCCTCACGCAGACCATATTGGAGTGATTAAGACGTGAGAGTTTGTCCATCCAGCCCGTGCTCTCAGACCGCCTGCATGGCAGTCGATGAGCCTCGGTGGGAGTTGTGTTTGTGCGAGGCGGCAGTTGTTTAATTGAAACGGGGCTGATTTAATTGGGTTGGAACAAGTCTATACCCCGCGATTGATTGGCAGCTTGTGCACCATTCAACAAAAAGTCACTGGGGCAACTATCAGTTGTCGTGACGTGATGGGGACTGCACGTGTCCCTGTGTGTAGAGGTGGGGGGGGGGGCTGTGGTGGTGGGGGGGGTGTTAAGGGCAGCATATTCAGCCCATCGGATCATGCTGACAGTCACCACAGCAGTACAGGCTGGATTCATTCTTTCCTCTTTCTATCTTTATCTCGCCTGTTTCAAAATATTGTCCCCTCTCACTCGCTCTCTCTCTCTCTCTCTCTCTCTCTCTCTCTCTCTCTCTCTCTCTCTCTCTCTCTCTCTCTCTCTCTCTCTCTCTCTCTCTCTCGCTCTCTCTCTCAGGTGTGAGTCGGTTCTGTGATGGAAAATTAAGTCTTTATTGGACAGGTTCTTGTGAAGGAGTGACTTTGTTCATGTTGTTAAAAAGATGTCAAGTCTGTTTTTGGTAAAATAAAGCCTTGTTTTCAGATCTCTCTCTCGCTCTCTTTTGCTCTCTGTCTCTCTTTCACTCTCCCCATCTCTCTCTCTCTTGCTCTCTCTCTTGTGCGTTGTCTCTCTCTCGCCTGCTCTCTCGCTCGTCTCCCCTTCTCTCTCTCTTTCATTCTCCCCCTCTCTTGCTCTCTCTCTCCCTCTCTCTCTCCCTCTTCTTGCTCTCGGTCTCTTTCTCTCTCTCTTGCTGTCTCTCTCTTGCTCTCGCTCTCATGCGCTGTCTCTCTCTCTCTCTCTCTCGCCTGCTCTCTCTCTCTCTCTCTCTCCTACTCTCTCTCTGTCGTCTCCCCTTCTCTCTCTCGTCTCCCCTTCTCTCTCTCTTTGAGATACATCTGAGCAAATTCATGCCCACACAAAAGCTTGACAAAGCTGACAAAAAAAAAAAGAATTACTCACATTATCATGAGAAGTGACTCATGTGCAGGCCACTTCTGCACACTTCTGCTATTCAGAGGTACTCGAGCAGTGTGTTTTGAGACACGCTGATTAAATCCATTGTGACAAATCATCAGAAGATGATGCTTACCCCTGAATAATCTGTCTGGGTTTCTGTACTGACTCGTGAACTTGGAGGAGGGCCCACTAGTTGTGTCGTGTCAGGATAGTATTTTTTAAGGCGTGGTGTACGTTGGCCTACTTACCTCTATCCTTACTGAAGAGAGGATTAAAACTACTGCAACTATTGAGAGGACTGAAACTACAAGTGATGATCAAAACTACTAAATACAAAAAACAAAACAGCAACACAGATCACACTGAATCAAACCACCTGCCAACTACAGTATACAAAGTAAATAGAGGAAGTCCCCGGGTCACGTACGAGTTCCTTTTTTCTTTCTTTTTTTTTTATTTCCCCCGCTTTTCTCCCCAATTGTATTTTGGCCAATTACCGCACTCTTCCGAGCCGTCCCGGTCGCTGCTCCGCCCCCTCTGCCAATCAGGGGAGAGCTGCAGACTACCACGTCTCCTCCGTTACATGTGGAGTCACCAGCCGCTTCTTTTCACCTGACAGTGAGGAGTTTCACCAGGGGGATGTATCGCATGGGAGGATCACGCTATTCCCCCCCCAGTTCCCCCTCCACCCTGAACAGGCGCCCCGACCGACCAAGAGGAGGCGCCAGTGATACGACCAGGACACATACCCACATCCGGCTTCCCACCCGCAGACACGGCCAATTGTGTCTGTAGGGACGCCCAAACAAGCCGGAGGTAACACGGGGATTCGAACCGGCGATCCCCATGTTGGTAGTCAGCGGAATCGAGTTCCTTTTTTGAGTCTGTTCGTAAGTCGAATTTGTATGTAAGTCGGGACAGTTACGTACAGTTCACATCCAGCGTCAATTAGCCAAATGTATGTCTTCGTATATAGTATATATTTGACCTAAAACATCATGAATATAATGATGCAGTAATAATAATACATGTAACTACAGCTGAGAGAAAGAATGTGTGTATAGGTATAAAAAACTTGAAAGAAACATTTCTTACATTTCAAACTCCCCACCTGCCACCGTCCCTGGAGCGGGTCGTGACCGTTTGATGCCAGAAACGAGAGCCCACCTGGGGCTCGCCTCCCCGCCTCACTGGGTAGTTGGAAAAACGATTAGAGCATTTCATCTCTTTCTGAACACTTTATTATTTCCACTTTCGTTTCAACCGTGATCGTTTTCCTTTTCTTCGATGCATCACCATCCCTTGCATCAGATTTACGCTTTGAAGCCACGATTATGTTTGTAAACACCCAAAACAATTAAGTCAGAACACAACACACACAATAATGCTTACACCATCCGACTTGAAATGGCGACAATGGCATGGCGTTGTTCTCCTCAGGCTGACGAACCGCCTAAAATGAGCAGTGATTTGAGCGTCTCACAAAGTAGTCCGTCCATTCGTTAGTACGAACCATTGTGTGTAATGTCATCCCTTCTATCCCGACACACACACACACCTAGGGACAATTTCAGTCCAGTATCACGCCAAAGCGTGGAATACACCCGCCGGTCCAACGTGTCAGTGTCACCGTTCGCCTCGCTCAGGCGTGAAAAGCACACGCGTGTATGAAGGTGCGGTGCCAGCAGGGGGCGATGATTAACTCAATGCGAGGAACTCCCCACAGAGGAAACGAAGCATATAGAGTTTTCCAAAATTCCTTCCTTAATGCTAACCCTAACCCTAACCCGCACCCGCCTTCCCCTCTTAATCGTCGCCCCCTGCTGGCACTGCACCTTTATACACACGTGTACTTTTCACGTCTGAGCGAGGCAAACCATTGGACTGGCGGGTGTATTACACGCTTTGGCCTGATACCGGGTTGACATTTATTACGGCCGATTCACCTGACCTACATGCCTTTGGACTGTGGGAGGAAACCGGAGCACCCGGAGGAAACCCACGCAGACACGGGGAGAACATCCAAACTCCACGCAGAGGACGACCCGGGACGATCCCCAAGGCTGGACTACCCCGGGGCTCGAACTTGCTGTGAGGCGACCGCACTAACCACTGAGCCACGATGCCGCCCACCTGTGTAACTGTGTGTGTAACTCAGTTAGTACGAACCTTGTGTGTAACTTGAGTTTTTTCAAAATAGTGGGCTTCATGGAGGTTGGTTTGTAAGCACAGGCGTTCGTAAGTCGGGCGTTCGTAACCCGGGGACTACCTTTAACTGGAGAACTGGCTTGGCTGGCACTCATATGATTCTGGCCATGAATTTATATGTAGACCCACAATGAATTTTGTTTGTTTATTTATTTGTTTTGTTTTGTTTTTGTTTATTTGGGAGGGGGTGGGGGTCATCCAATTCAGAGGGCAGTTCTTTTCGGGCTGTGATGTCATAGCTCAAACTCATAATAGTTGGCCAATACACTTGTTGTTACTTAGAAAAATGAAAACCTTACTTATACCATGCTACTGTGTACATGCTACAGTAACGGTAGAAGAAGAAAATGAAAAAGGTAGATGACCGCTGTGTAAATCATTTCAGGCCGAGTGCAAACATGACAAATCTGCCCGTGGCTGTCACCGCGAGTGTGATGCCGTAAGAGCATCAGCGGATGCTGCGCGGAGATTATAAAACGGGGCGGCTGGCGGGCGGGCCGTAAAGCTCGCAGACAGCTGAACTGCGCTGAGTGACAGCGGAGCCTCCTCGCCCGCACAATCATCCCCTCGCGATCACCGCCTCCCGTCTGCGGCAGCCCTCCCAGCCGCCGCGAGAGCTCAGGATATACTTCACACGCGATTATTCTCAAAAACAAGGCGGCAGCCGAGCGTGCGACCTGTCAGTGCCGCCCGCTCGCTCGTGCCAAACTGTAAAGAGAGAAATGTTGTGATACGTTTAAGGGAGTGCTTTTGGAGTTTTACTCTTCCTCTTCATATTCAGAAAAAAATCCATTCATTTTGAATGTCTTCTAAAATAGTATTCATTAGTTAAGTTCTCTTACATATTTAATATCTCCACTTCATTACACCCTACTTGGGATTTTAGGAGATTTTTTTTTTTTTAATTTTTATATTGGAAAAAAATTACAAAGGATAATTTGAATGTTTGTGCGTATGCGTGTGTGTGTGTTTAGATGTCTGAAGTATATGGAGTGGTGGCTAGGCTCTTTGAAGTCCTGTTAATGTGCTGTAATGAATCTGAGATGAGAGGGTGGGTAATTACATGGAGACTCCCACTGAGCTCTCTGCAGGCTCCAAAAGCCAAGACTACTCCACCCTTACGAACACACACATACACCCACACCCACACAAACACTCTCACATATGCAGAAGTTTACTAAAGGCCCAGACACAAATACATATTTTGAACCTTATCCACAACACAGACAGATATGCACACGTGTGCACACATTTTGTCGGTCTGTCTCAGTGCACAGTGTATTGATGGGGGGATGTTAACAGCAGAGTCAGCTTCCCTACTAATGTGCATCCTCTGTCTTCCTATAGAGAAGTTCCTGGGGAACCAGGTGTACAGCTACGGCCAGCTGCTCTCCGTCAGCTTCACCTCCGAGACCAGAGAGCTTCTCCCGAACCGCATTACTTTGCTCTTGGAAGCGCCGAGGGTCACCTTGTCAGCTGAACTCCTGCCCCACCCCGTGGTTGACCACAAACCCGGCCCTGCACCCCAACGTACCTTTAACATCAGGTATACAGTGAAATATATATATATACACCCATTATCCAAACCCCTTATCCTGCTCTCTGTCGCTCCTCTCCTCTCTCGCTACATATATATACATATATATACACACACATACATATACATACATATATACATATATACACACACACATACACACACACATATATATATAATATACATACACACACACATATATATGTATGTATGTATGTGTGTGTGTGTGTGTGTATGTATATATACATATATATGTTTGTGTATATATATGTGTGTGTGTGTGTGTGTGTGTGTATATATATATATTTATATATGTCACTTGTCATCTAGGCCAAATGCCAGGTTAAGAGTGGAAAGATGAGCCAGCTCCTCACATGAGCTAGCTAGCTTCCATGGAGGTGTGGCAGATACACAGCAGCATCATTACATGTCAAATTTTATATTTCATGCATCTGCTAACACTTCCACTGTATGCAGGGTGACTCACAATGAGTGAGAAACAATTTTGGGACCACCCTCGTTGCAAGTAACCAAGGGGTGCAAGGGTCAGAGGTATGTGGAGCTGGAGGGAAAATATCCCTTTGATGCCGGAGTGATCATGTAAGACAGCAGCACTGGGTAGAAATAATTATACGTGTTATTTCCTAAGAAAGAGCATATTCAAGCACATTTCTAAGGGAGGGCATATTCACACAAGTATGACGGGCGGAGGACAGGGGGGGCAATAGTTCCTCCTTGAAAAGATGTGTTTTCAGTCAGTGGCCTGAGATGCTGGTAACTACTAAGCTGAAATTCAGTCTACCATTTGGGGAGCCTGGTTAGACGAGAGGCAAGTCCAGGTGCAGCGATGACCAGATACACCAGGTAGCGTTATGAAATGGAGAGCTGAGTCATGAATAGAGGGCACTGCTCCTTCTGCAGCCCTGTGTGCCAGCACCAAAGCTTTGACTTAGAGACAAGTGGCAATAAATGGCCATTTGAAGGGGTGTGTGGAGGGTGGGATGTTTGACTTTGGAGAGGTTGAAGACGTGGCACGCTGCAGGTTTCTGCATGAACTGTGAGGGGAGGGGAGGTTATTTCAGCGGGGCTGGCCCGGAAGGAGATACAGCATTAAAGACAGGTGATCATTAAGGGTCAAACAAGAAGTCCCTGTGCAGGCGTCCGGGTAGCATAGCAGTCTATTCCGTTGCCTACCAACATGGGGATCGTCGGTTCGAATCCCCCCGTTCCTTCCGGCGTGGTCGGGCATCCCTACGGACACAGTTGGCCATGTCTGCGGGTAGGAAGCCGGATGTGGGTATGTGTCCCGGTCACTGCACTAGCGCCTCCTCTGGTCGGTCGCGGTGCTTGTTCGGGGGGGGATGGCGCGATCCTCCCACGTGCTATGTCCCCCTGGCGAGACTTCTCACTGTCAGGTGAAAAGCGGCTGGTGACTCCACATGCATCGGAGGAGGCATGTGGTGGAGCAACAACCGGGATAGCTCGGAAGTGTGGGGCAATTGACCGAATACAATAGGGGAAAAGAAGGAGGGGAAAAAAATAGAAGCCCCTGAGCATGAAAGTGTCTGATCCAGAAAACTCACAAGCTTGGGTCGTGGCAGCAGTTTCTGCCACACGTGGTATTAAGAAGTGTAAAATTACACCAAGGTAGGTGGTGGTCTGAGCAGGACGCTATATTGAGCTGTTGATAATGATGAGAGGTCTTCATGGAGATAACGTTCAGCCGGGGACAAACAGCAGCTCAGTCAAAATGAAAATGACTCTACTCGGGCTCGGAGGACATCAAACAGGAGGTGTCACCTGAACAAGCGGAGATGTGTGCTGCTTGAAGCCGTCAGGGGCCCGGGATAAAAAGGCAGCGTTGACAGTCATTGGCATAGCAGTCGCCGCATACCAGAAATACCCCGTCCCCTGATCCAGTGCTCACACCTGTCTCTCGGCACCCTAGTAAATTATCTGGCTCTCCGGATTTGTTCCTTAAGCCGAAAGGTTCCAGAGTTATAAGTGTGCCTGACCTATCTTCTGAATAACGTCTGGTTTATGTTATGTTTTAACAGGATAGAAACTGAAGAAACCAAGTTAAAAAAAATCAATAAGAAGGCTCTTGTTCAGTCTTAGTCAGGGGTGACATTCGGAAATATCAGAAATCAGTCATCTTTTTTATGTCCGAAGCTCGACTGTCGTGTGACTTTGTAGTGAGAGATACGGGACCATTGTCTGAGTAGCTAATGTTATATACTATCACATCACAGACTCTGATTGGATGGTAAATGGTACATTGACTGCATTTATGTGGCACTTTTCCAGTCTAGCGACCACTCAAAGTGCTTTACAGCGGATGCCTCGCATTCACCCGTTCACACACACACACACATCCGTACACTGATGGCGGAGGCTGCCATGCGAGGCACCCACCTGCTCATCAGGAGCAGTTAAGGGTTCGGCGTCTTGCTCAAGGACACTTCGACGCCGCCCAGTGATTGGATGCTTAACACTGACATTGTAAAATCGTTGTTTTTGCACCGGTTCAGCAGAGCTAAAGTGAACTCGTCTGAATCGTGTTCTTAGTGAACCAACGACCCAGAAAAACAAGCTGACACATCAAAAATGATTAATAGCTTTTATCTAAAGAATGGTTGGTTTGAGCTGGTCAAAGGTAGAGAAGATCTTATTTTTTATGTTATTTTATTTATTAATTTATTTATTTTGGGGGGATTTCACCACAGTAGTACTTTGCCAATTACCCCACTCTTCCGAGCCGTCCCCGTCACTGCTCCACCCCCTCTGCCGATCCGGGGAGGGCTGCAGACTACCACATGCCTCCTCCGATACATGTGGAGTCACCAGTCGCTTCTTTTCACCTGATAGTCTCTTAACAGCATCTTTGTCGGTGGCGTTTCAGTGAAATCCTACCTCAAATGAAACTGCCATGGACAATATCAAGTGATAGAATACAAGGGAGCGGCCCAGAAGCAATACTGGTAGGGTGCATATATATATATAGATATAGATATATGTTAGATGTAGATATATATAGAGATATATAGCTATAGATATATGGATATAGATAATTAGTTGGAAGCCAGAATCATGAGGTGCTTCGCATCCAAAATGTCAAACCTACTATAAGAAATACTACTATGGGGGCGTCCAGGTAGCGTAGCAGGGGTCGCCTGTTTGAATCCGCATGTTACCTCTGGCTTGGAGGGGTGTCCCTACAGTTACAATTGGACGTGTCTGCGGGTGAGAAGCCGGATGTGGGTATGTGTCTACGTGTCCTAGTCGCTGCACTAGCCCCTCCTCTGGTCAGTCGGGGCGCCTGTTTGGGGGGGGGGACTGGGGGGAAGAGTGTGATCCTCCCACGTGCAACGTCCCTCTGACAAAACTCGTCACTGTCAGGTGAAAAGTAGCGGTTGGCGGCTCCACATGTATTGGAGGAGGCATGTGGTAGTCTGGCGGCACGGTGTCGCTGTGGTTAGTGTGGTCACCTCACAGCAACAAGGTCCCGGGTTCGAGCCCCGGGGTAGTCCAAACTTGGGGGTCGTTCAGGGTCGTCCTCTGTGTGGAGTTTGCATGTTCTCCCCATGTATGTGTCGGTTTCCTTCCGGGGGCTCCGGTGTCCTCCCACAGTCCAAAGACATGTAGGTCAGGTGAATCAGCATTACCAAATTGTCCCTAGGTATGAATGTGTGTGTGTGTGTGTGTGTGTGTGTGTGTGTGTGTGTGTGTGTGTGTGTGTGTGTGTGTGTGTGTGTGTGTGTGCGTGCGTGCGTGTGTGGGCCCTGTTTGATGGCCTGGCAGCCTGTCCAGGGTGTCTCCCCGCCTGCCGCCAAATGACTGCTGCGATAGGCTCTTGCATCACCGCGACCCTAAGAGCAGGATAAGGGGTTAGGATAATGGATGGATGGATGTGGTAGTCTGCAGCCCTCCCTGGATCAGCAGAGGGTGTGCTAGCAGCGACTGGGGCAGCTCGGAAGAGTGGTGTAATTTGCTGGGTACAATTGTGGAGGAAAAGGGGGAAAGAAAAAAAAGTACAAATATGATAGCACCTTAAGAATATGTATAAAAGGTCCCATACATATTGGAACGCAGGATGTCTGTGTGCAAATAAAGATATTTGACAGGGAAAAGAAAAAAAAAACACTACAGCAGGGATATGATACATTCACAGTTGCCAGGTGGCTGTAGTTGCCTGTGTTGACTCAATGCATTTTTCTCAGTGGAGTGCTGTCATTGCGAGACTGTCCTCACAGCACCGCGGGTATCAGCAGGGTTTGGTATGTAGGCACCAGTCTTGAAGCGAAACACTAACGAGAGCACATACCGAGAGTTAGTGCTGCAGACGCATCACTCCCCCTCCATACCTGTGCACCAGCAGCTTTTGTCAGAGTCAGCAGTTTCACCAGGTCCCTCTCTGCCCTGCATCTCTGCTCGTTCCCAGGCTGTCCCTAAAAGATGAGAGGAAGTCGAAACTCTCAGCGTGACCTTTTAATTTTGACTAATAATCTTCACACCTCTGCAGCAAACGTTAACACAAATCCCTCAAAGCTATGCAGATGTAGTGGGTAAAGCTGACCAACAATACTTCATCAAGAGCAGACCTTCACCTCTTTGTGGAGGCGATAAACACAATACCTGCAGCCTGTTTAGCTCTTCATCAGCTGCTTTTAGATGAAGGATCTGTGGGCTTTAGAACCTCTGTAGCACTTTTGTTTTTGTGATTGTTGTGAAAAATTACTTTTTATGAGCATTTGAACTGGACTGCCATTTATATTGGCAGATTATTTGTATATCAGAACACAGACATAGTAGCCTGGATTCATGAAATAGTGAGACCTTGACACCAGAAACACTGACATACAGTCAATGTCTGTGATGTTAATATTGACAAGACTGATTCACAGTCCATATTGGCGATATTACTCTGGGTCAAAACACGCTGCGACCACTGTAAGCACACCAGCACTAGTGGGAGGTGTTACTTGCAGAACTTGTTCACTGCATTGTAAAGGGGGGGGGGGGGTCCTCGCTAACAGAAGACCCATCGAGTTATCAGAAGTCCTCTTTCAGCTGATATGTGAATTTATGAAATGACTAATATTGGACTTTGCATCCAGGTAAAGGATGTGGATATTTGGATAGGATATTTGGGCGGCACGGTGTCACAGTGGTTAGCACTGTCGCCTCACAGCAAGAAGGTCCTGGGTTCGAATCCTGGGTTTTCTCCGGGTGCTCCGGTTTCCCCCACCATCAAAAAGACATGCCTGTTAGGGTTCGCAGTCCTGTCTATGCCCCTGACCGAGGCATGGCAAGACGGACTGGCGTTGGTCCCCAGGTGCTGCACGGTGGCTGCCCACTGCTCCTAGCTACACAGCTAGGATGAGTTAAATGCAGAGCATAATTTCCCTACGGGGATCAATAAAGTGTCTCAATATCAAAAATAAATAAATAAACAACATGCAGCTTTATGCAATCTCTGCTGAGAACCTGCGATGGATTTTGACCAACGCCAACTATTGATGGCAGGAAGCGTTGCCAAATTGGACATTTTTTTCATGCAAAAAACAAGAAAATATTCAACATATATAGATTGATCCGGTGATGTTTTAAGAGTATATTGTGGTGATACACAGTTGATGGTAGATTCACCAGGGGCTGCTGCTCCTTTAAGGCAGACGTTCGGAGGGCTGACGTAGGCACTGCTTAGAGTTTCCGGGGCGGAGCCATGTTTGCAGCAGCCTAGCGGTTAACTGGTTGCCACGAGAGATTGTGCTGTATCGATGTTGTTTTGTGTGGCGAGTAAACGGAATCGACTCGACTCGATCTCCCCGTCTCCCCATTCCTGCACTCCCACAATATAACATATTATCTTCAATTATACCTTTAACCTTAGTTAAAAACGTAATCCATTATTCGCAGCAGCTGTAGCTTTTAATTCCCCCATCGACCACGTTTTGTGGTGTATACACGGCTCTTTCATTGACCAAACCTGCCTGATCCAGTTAACAGCTGTGGGAGGAGGCTGGAGTCTGTTTCAGCGGGCAGTAGGCAGAAGGTCGCCAGACACCCTGGACAGGTCACCAGACCATAGCAGGGCCCGCACACACTAACTCGGCTAAGATGCATGTTTGTGGACTTTGGGGAAAACCTACAGTGCCTAGAGGAAAACCATATGCCCATATGGTGGACATCCAAAAAAGAGCTGGGAACGAACCCTCCTCCAAAAAAATAAAAAATAAAAAAGTTCTCAAAACAACTGAGAGAGTTACTGGAAACGTTCCTTTTGTAATAAACCCTGTGCTCTTGCTGGACAGCAACAGTGCTGACATCTGTGATCCCCTGAATACAACACTGGCTTAAAAATGAAATTGGGGGGTGTCTGGGTGGTGGGGTGGTTCCATTGCCTACCAACACGGGGATCAGCGGTTCAAATCCCCATGTTACCTCCGGCTTGGTCAGGCATCCCTACAGACAATTGGCCGTTTCTGTATCTGCGGGTGGGAAGCCGGATGTGGGTGTGTGTCCTGTTCGCTGCAGTGGTGCCTCCTCTGGTCAGTCGGGGCGCCTGTTGGGAGGGGGGGGGGGGCGTGATCCTCCCACGCGCTACGTCCCCCTGGTGAAACGCCTCACTGTCAGGTGAAAAGAAGCGGCTGGCGGCTCCACATGTATCAGAGGAGGCATGCGGTAGTTTGCAGCAGAGCAGGTGGAGCAGCGACGGGGACGGCTCGGAAGAGTGGGGTAAATGGCCTGCTACAATCGAGGAGAAAAAGGGGACCCCCCCCCGAAAAAAAAACAACAACAAAAACAAAACAAAAGAAATCAGTCCTTTATCAGCTGATAAATGATCATATTGAAGACAGTCGTTCGTGTGTGTGTGTGTTTGTGTGTGTGTGTGTGAGAGAGAGAGAGAGAGAGAG
Source organism: Lampris incognitus (assembly GCF_029633865.1). Taxonomy (NCBI): domain Eukaryota; kingdom Metazoa; phylum Chordata; class Actinopteri; order Lampriformes; family Lampridae; genus Lampris; species Lampris incognitus. The sequence goes on along the minus strand of NC_079222.1, from coordinate 13,039,861 downwards.
AGAGAGAGAGAGAGAGAGAGAGAGAGAGAGAGAGAGAGAGAGAGAGAGACAGATAGAGAGAGAGACAGATAGAGAGAGAGACAGACAGACAGAAAGACAGACAGACAGACAGAGCGAGAGACAGACAGACAGACAGAGCGAGAGACAGACAGACAGACAGAGCGAGAGACAGAGACAGACAGACAGACAGAGAGAGAGAGAGAGAGAGAGAGAGAGAGAGAGAGAGAGAGAGAGAGAGAGAGAGAGAGAGAGAGACCGAGAGAGAGAGACCGAGAGAGAGAGACCGAGAGAGAGAGAGCATATAAAAACCACATGAGGGACAGGACTAGGCTCATCATATTTGGTGCAAATGAGTTTTTAAAATGTGTAGCATGATGTGCTTGCTGCACATCCACCTGAGGCCTGGCACGTTTTGCATCTCTTCCTCTTTTAGCCCTGGCTAGTTACACTAGAGGATGAGGACTTTAGATTGCTTAATTCAATTACCATGGGATATTGGATGAGTATTTGTTTATCTTTTTTAGTGATTATGATCTGACACAAACAATCTCAGACATAGATAGAGAGGTAAATAATACACACACACACACACACACACACACAAACTCACCTCAGGGAATTGCACGTGGAAATAAAATTAAAACTTCATTATTGAAACTATGTGCAGGGCAAGCTGATAATGCTTACTCCTGTTTGTTATATTTATATTTACAAACATGTATTCAGATGCTGGAAATGTGTTGTCATTTTTTTAATATTTCCATATCATAACCTCCAGAACAAGATCCACATTCATAATTGTAATGAACATTTGTAATACACGGCTCTCAACATGAATAAGTTTGTATATAAATAAATATGTTTAGTTTAATAAATCTCTAGCCCTTCATTTATTTCGAGCAATTGTTCCATATGCCTGAAATTGCAAATCTGGGTTAGGATATTTGCAAATGTTGTCAGTCCTCTGGCACGTCTTGATTTTCAGACGCGAGGCACTTTCTGAAAGGCACTGTGGCCCATTTCCTGGCGCTGTACAAAACATATGAATACCCAGCAGGCAGGGGTGCCAATCAGAGAGTCAATTTTCAAGTTGAGAAACATAGAAACTGGACTGGAAATATACTGAGAACTAGACAAGCCCAAAACTTGAGACATTTGAATAAAAACTTGTTATAATATTTGCAATCGTACACGCATTCACACATTTTCTTATTTCTATCTTATAGATAGGAATCAGAATACGACAGGTCTACAGTTTTGAGTGCACATTTCTGGCTTGTGAGTATGCACTCGCATCTTGTTCTGTGCACATTCTGAGGTGTGAAGTCTGTTTCCATGATGGCGGGGCACGTGCAGCAGGCGCATCCTCCTCTCTGTTTCTCTGCACCACAGTCCCAGTCCTAGTGTTGGCAAGTGCTGTCGTCATTGAGATTTGGATGTTACCAGAACTCTTCTAAGCTTGGGGCATCCGGGTAGGGTGGTGGTCTATTCCGTTGCCTACCAACACGAGGATCACCGGTTTGAACCCCCGTGTTACAGCCCGGCTTGTTAGGGCGTCCCTGTGGACACAATTGGCCGTGTCTGCGAGTGGGAAGCCGGATGTGGGTATTTGTCGTGGTCGCTGCGCTAGTGCCTCCCGCCTCCTCGCACCTCCTCTGGTCTGTCGGGGCACCTGTACAGGTGGGGGTGGGGTGGGGGGGGGACTGGGGGAAATAGCGTGATCCTCCCATGTGCTACGTCCCCCTGGTGAAACTCCTCACTGTCAGGTGAAAAGAAGCGGCTGGCGACTCCACAGGTATCGGAGGAGACATGTGGTAGTCTGCAGCGGAGCGGGTGGAACAGCGACGGGGACGGCTCGGAAGGGTGGGGTAAATGGCCAGCTACAACTGGTGAGAAAAAGTGGGGGGGGGGGACAACCTTTTCTAAGCTCTTGGAAGGACAGCTGCCTCTTGCAGAGCCCGGAGCAGTCCACTCAGGAAAGATCTCCGTCAAAATGACATAGACTGACGCATGCAAGATGCCGGAGAAAAGGATTAAAGGTCAATACATGTCAACACTTACCGCTGTGAGGACCCTATGATGTTGCTGTTGACGTCAAACCTGCTTGGGCTGCAAAGAGGAAATAAGTATTGGTTTGACAGTGACCTCTTTTCCCTATTTCTTCTCCAGTCTTACAGCCGGCTCAAACTGATGTAAACAATATTGGTTTGACATGAATGTGGAAGGGGAACTGCATACAGCATAACGACTTTTTTTCATTTTCATATGTGCATTGCATTAATTAGGCCAAGCAATGAAGGTTTTACACAGAAAAAAATACTTGATCAGTGTTTTCAAAAATTGAAAAACAAGTTATCACTGAACATAACACAATTTAATTTTTTTTCTTTAATTTTTCCCCACAAAACAAATCATGGTTAATAATACATGAATTTACTGGTACTTTTTGTGCATTTATTTAATATGCAGTCCATGGTACGCATTGTTATAAGCGGTATTAGGAAAAATAGTTTATTTAATAATAATAATAATTAATATAATATAATAATTTAATAATAATAATTTAATAATAATATAATAGTTTACTGACCTGTTATTGGTTACTTAACGTTTTATCACGGCGACTTGCACTGGCATTGTAATATGTAATATGTGACACAACACACTGCATACGGCATGTATATATGATTGTGGTTCAGTTGTGTATGACATACAAAGCACCAACGTTAGTGTAAATATATGTACACTATACGTTTATTATACAGCATATATGAATGTATGTGTACAAATTGACAAAGGTATAGAGTATGACAAAGATAAGGACAATGTTGAGTATCTATATAGACCAACTGCTGTAGAGGCAAGTTGGCATGAGATATAGTATGCCATAGGATATGCCAGCAGAAAAAGCAGATAAATACACATGTGCAAAATAGTCATTACTGTAGGTTCCAGCATAGGTGCATGAGCAATGGCGCAAGTGAAGCACCTGCATAACAAACATTATGCTTTTGCTCCCCCACTTTTTTATTAATTCGATAACTAAATATTTGACTTTCAATGTATATAACTGTACGGAACAGTCTTTAACAAAGCCATGTTGTTTTCTGATCCCCCTGATCAGTTACAATCTATCTGCCACATGTGCACTAACAGGACACAGCTCTGTTATGTTGCTGTTATAGTGAGGGTCCATCTGTGAATACAGATATTGGGGGGGGGGGTCTTATGGCATTGTGACAGCCTGTCTTACTCTTCCCTCTAGTGACTGCACACCAGTAATGAGTTTCTATCCATCCCAGGCTGGAGGGGGCCTTTGGTTCCTCCTCCTGAGTGCACTGAAGCCTGGGGGACAGGGACTGTCATTAAGTGGACCCTCCATAGAGAAGAGCTCTACATATGTCATTAGAAAGCCATAGATCGTCCCACTTTTCTGAAAAAAATGCACAGACACTCATGAACATACATACAGCACACATACTTATTCAGCACTCACACACACTCACACACACACACACTTGCCTGCTGGTAGTCCATCGAGTCCGATGGTGACATCCCTCCTCATTAACGGTGTGTTATTTGATGACTGTAGAGTCAAATTCTTGATCCACAAGTTTTATTGTACGTTGGGCATATGACGTCTTAGTTAGTGGGGACAGGCATGGTTGTGTGTCTCCTTAGTCTTTTTTTCACATTCTTCTCCATTTCCAGCTGTTCTATACCACTGTGGCAGATCTCCCGCTAGTTGGAACAGTTGATGGCAGTTTGCTCCAGTCCCAAGGGGTCGATAAAACACGTCTTAAGTGATGTTTTTAGCCGGTCTTTGTATGGCTTCTTCTGACTACCTGCAGCTCACATGAAGCTGTCCATACAGGACTTGACGTGGCAGGCCTTCTTGAGGCATCCTGGTGGCATGCCCAAGCCGGCGCGGTTGGTGTTCAGTGACCATGGCTTCTATGTTCTTGCACTTTGTTCTAGCAAGAATCTAAGCATGGGGAACACGGTCACGCCACGTGATCCCCAGGATTGGCTGCAGACACCTTATGTGGAACCGCTCCAGCAACCTTCGGTGGCCACTGTATGTGGCCCAGGCTTCACAGCTGTATAGGAGAGTTGTGATGCAGACGGCTTTGTAAGTGGTAATTTTGGTGTGCAGGTGGAGAGAGAAGAGAAGGATAAGAGAGAGATATACTTTATTAATCCCTGTGGGGAAATTCATCCTCTGCATTAAACCCATCCTAGCCATGTAGCTAGGAGCAGTGAGCAGCCGCCGTACAGCACTCAGGGAAAGTGCTTAGAGGTGTTTGTCTTGGAAGACCTTACGTTGGAGTTTGCCGAAGGCTACATAGGCTTGTTTGATTCTGTTGTGAATTTCGTGATCAGTGTTGCATCCCCCAGGAAGGATGCTGCCCAGGCATTTGAAAGATGGAACAACTGAGAGTGGTTGGTGTTCTGTAGTGAAGACAGGCAAAGTGGGTGGGGGGCTGGACCTCCACTGGCATAACACCTCAGTCTTGGTGGTGTTAACTAATAGATCCAGCCTGCTGTAGGCAAGGACGGTTTGCAGGTCTTCTGGTGTGTGAGCTACAAGAGGACAGTCATCAGCATATTTCAGCTAAAGGACCTGCACTGCTGACAACTTGGTGGTTGCCTGTAACCTTCATTTAATGTTTGATAGGGGCAATGGGGCAATTTTGATTATGCCATCAAGGATCGTCCGACAGTTATTATTGAAATTATCCGCTAAATAATTTACAGAGAGATCCTTCTGGTTAAGGGTATTACTAGCCGGAGCCAGACCGAGAGAGGATACGGGTAGATGGCTTGTGAGCAGGGAGCAGGAGTAGGGTATGAAAAATCACAGCTTTGTGCTCAGAGACATTACAATTTAGCAGTTCAGTATTATTAAGAAAAACATTATAAGACAACACCAGATCAGGAGTTTGTCCCTTATTATGAGTTGGCTCCTTAGCAGATTGTTCAAGATTAAAAGACTCAAAGAGGTTAATAAAATCAGTGATAACGCAAGACATGGAAGGGCAGAAAACATCTCATCTCATCTCATCTTCAGCCACTTTTCCGGGGTCGGGTCACGGTGGCAGCAAGCCAAGTAGGGCACTCCAGACGTCCCTCTCCCCAGCAACGCCCTCCAGCTCCTCCTGGGGGGATCCCAAGGCGTTCCCAGGCCAGATTAGACATGTAGTCCCTCCAACGAGTTCTGGGTCTACCCCGGGGTCTCCTCCCAGTTGGCCGTGCCTGGTAAACCTCCAAAGGAAGGCTCCCAGGAGGCATCCTAATCAGATGCCTGAACCATCTCAACTGGCTCCGTTCAATGCGAAGGAGCAGCAGCTCTACTCCAACCTCCCTCCAGATGTCCGAGTGGAAGGGCAGAAAACATGTATATTAAAATCACCAAGGATACGAACTCTGCCGTATTTGCTCACAATAAAAGAAAGAAGTTCAGAAAATTCTTGAATAAAACTAGTGTTAGTCTTAGGTGGTCTATATATTAAAACTGAGTATTAGATGGTGACCAAGGGGCTGTTCAGTCTCACGGGGGTCTGCTGAAAGCAGCTGCCACTGAATTCCAGTCGCTAGCGACCATGTACCCTGTGCCACTGATGTGCACGGCTCTGGCAAGGAGCTTCTAGGCCATTCTACCCTGCTCCCATCACCGGATTCCCCAACGCCACCAGGCTTCAACCTGGATGTAAGACCAGATATTGTGCACCATGGTTAGAGGTGGAGACCTACACACTGAGGACTGCACACAGGGGGTATGCAGTCCTCAGTAGCACTGTCTTTGCCATGACAGGTTGGTCCTGGTGGCAAGGGCTTATACCCAGGATGACCAGTCACCCATCATGACTGCAGGAGGCTGCCGGAAACTCCAGACTGTTGAAGAACCACCTTACGTGTGCTGCCAAACACGTTGCTTTTCTCTCAGGGTGTGCTCCCCTGGCCTTTGTCTCAACAGACTTCCCACAAGGCAGCGGGGCAGTGGTTGGCCATGAACGGCCTCTGGAGACCACTACAGCTCCGAGCTCCACTACCAAGTTTGCCTGAGGCCACAAGGCGCCCAGTTACCGTGTGTGGCCACGAGGAGGCGTGGCAGAGGCCTTGGCAAAGGAGAGGCTATGTACTGGCAGGGGAAAGCTTACTCACTGGGCTACTTCCTTGTTCCAAGAGCTCGCCAGCGGTAGCAAGCTGTAAGCAAGAGGTTAGAAAAGCAGGCGGTAAGCAAGCATGTGTCTTCCCTCTAACTACCGCACTACTGCGCTAGACACATCACATCACTCTGTGCGAGCGAAACACACACACACACACACACACACACACACACACACACACATATCAAGTAGGTAAAGATAGTGCTGGGCTCCCCCTCACCCCGACAGTTATGTAGTTAGGTCATCGAGGCTCCGCCAGGAAACAGTGTGGAAGGGATTTTACCTGCAACCTCTGTATTGCTGTTGCTCTTTTGTTTGTGAGTATTTTTGCACTTGTGTGTGTGTGTTTTTTTTTTTGTATGTGAGTGTCATGCAGGTGTGTATGTGTATCTCAGTCTCAGTTTGAATGTTTATGTGTGTGTTTGTGTCTGTATTTGTACATGTGTGTTTTTGTGTGTTTGTCTGTCTGTCTGTATGATTGTACATTTCTGTGTGTGTGTCTGTTTGCATGTCTGTATAATTGTACGTGTGTGTTTTTGTGTATCTGTCTCAGTTTGAATGTTTGTGTGTGTATTTGTACATGTGTGTGTTTTTGTGTGTTTGTCTGTCTGTCTGTATGATTGTACATTTCTGTGTGTGTGTTTGTATCATTGTACACATGTGTGTGTGTCTGATTGTACGTGTGTGTGTGTGTGTGTGTGTGCTGGGCTCTTCTTCCCTGATGATATCCTTTCATCCTGGTGGGGCAGGTTTAATTACAGCACGCCTCTCCTGGCTCTGCTTGGTTCTGATTAAAGGGGACACCGGCGCTGCATAGGGAACGCATGTTGGTTCACTTCCATGCACACTCTGCTTCTCATACACACTCTGCTTCTCATACACACTCTGCTTCTCATGCACACTCTACTTCTCATGCACACTCTGCTTCTCATACACACTCTGCTTCTCATACACACTCTGCTTCTCATACAAACTCTGCTTCTCATGCACACTCTGCTTCTCATGCACACTCTACTTCTCATGCACACTCTGCTTCTCATACACACTCTGCTTCTCATACACACTCTGCTTCTCATACACACTCTGCTTCTCATACACACTCTGCTTCTCATGCACACTCTACTTCTTATGCACACTCTGCTTCTCATGCACACTCTACTTCTTATGCACACTCTGCTTCTCATGCACACTCTGCTTCTCATGCACACTCTGCTTCTCATACACACTCTGCTTCTCATACACACTCTGCTTCTCATACAAACTCTGCTTCTCATGCACACTCTGCTTCTCATGCACACTCTACTTCTCATACACACTCTGCTTCTCATACACACTCTGCTTCTCATACACACTCTGCTTCTCATACACACTCTGCTTCTCATACACACTCTGCTTCTCATGCACACTCTACTTCTTATGCACACTCTGCTTCTCATGCACACTCTACTTCTTATGCACACTCTGCTTCTCATGCACACTCTGCTTCTCATGCACACTCTGCTTCTCATACACACTCTGCTTCTCATACACACTCTGCTTCTCATACACACTCTGCTTCTCATACACACTGCTTCTCGTGCACACTCTGCTTCTCATACACACTCTGCTTCTCATACACACACTGCTTCTCATACACACTCTGCTTCTCATGCACACTCTACTTCTTATGCACACTCTGCTTCTCATACACACTCTACTTCTCATACACACTCTGCTTCTCATACACACTCTGCTTCTCATACACACTCTACTTCTTATGCACACTCTGCTTCTCATACACACTCTGCTTCTTATGCACACTCTGCTTCTCGTGCACACTCTGCTTCTCATGCACACTCTGCTTCTTATGCACACTCTGCTTCTTATGCACACTCTACTTCTTATGCACACTCTGCTTCTTATGCACACTCTACTTCTTATGCACACTCTGCTTCTCATGCACACTCTGCTTCTTATGCACACTCTGCTTCTCATGCACACTCTGCTTCTTATGCACACTCTACTTCTTATGCACACTCTGCTTCTTATGCACACTCTACTTCTTATGCACACTCTGCTTCTCATGCACACTCTACTTCTTATGCACACTCTGCTTCTTATGCACACTCTGCTTCTTATGCACACTGTGCTTCTCATGCACACTCGGCTTCTCGCTGTCCAGTGAGCTCCACTGCTGTGGCTTTGAGGTCCAGTTTGTAATCACTTTCCATTTTACGGTGGCTACATGTCAGGCCAGGGAACACACACCAACAAAAAAGTCCATGTAGCCTGCCGGCACTGGCAATGTACACAATGTTAACACAGACATCTGCACTTACAGTAATGTACACAGACGGGTATGTATACTGCCGTACTTCTGTTCGAGTCCCCGTGTTACCTCCGGCTTGGTTGAGCATCCGTATAGACACAATTGGCTGTGTCTGCGGGTGGGAAGCTGAGTGTGAGTATGTGTGATGGTCACTGGCGCCTCCTCTGGTCGGTCGGGGTGCCTGTTCGGGGGGGGGGGGACTTGGGGGAATTGTGTGATCCTCCCACTAGCTACGTCTCCCTGGCAAAACTCCTCCCTGTAAGGTGAAAAGAAGCAGCTGGCAACTCATGTATGTATGGGAGGAGGCATGTGGTAGTCTGTGGAGCAGCGACCGGGACAGCTCGGAAAGTGGGGTAGTTGGCCAAGTACAATTGGGGAGAAAAGGGGGGGGGGATTGCACACATATGAATACACACGTGTGTGCAGTCATGCACACACCTACACACAAATGTACATTTGAGCACACATTCACGCAGCGCAGACCACGCCATCCTCGTTGTCCTCCAGGTAAATGAATCCATAAAGCGAGCCAGTTCATAGGTCGGGTTAAGTTAAGCCACACCACATTCAGAGCGGAGGACATTTAACTGACATCTTTTTCCGCGCTCACTCACATCGAGTCAGTAGCGCTTTGAAATGAGAATTATTTGCAGTTTGGTGCATTTGAAAATTACATTTTCAGTGCTGCAAACGCTGCATGATCCATTTAGACATGGTACAGCCGGGGTTAAACTCACAACAGTATATCTGCTGAGACAAACTGGGATTGGTGTCAGTTCATATTAAATTCATTCAGTTCAGAATGTGGATTTTCTTCAAATTTCAAAAATCTTTACCGACAAATGGTTCACACACATATACAATAAGTAAGGACATTATTTTTACTTAAAACTCCCTCATTGAATGAATTACAATTTTAATTTTCATAATTAATTGAGTTTATTAAAAATAATTGTCCCCAGCCATTAAAAGAAGAAAATAAAAAAATGCATAGCAAATCAGTTAGGCAGTCTTGTACAAGTACAGCATGATATAAAACACACTTTTCAAGAACAAGTATGGCCCACCTATCATCGTTGCGATGTCATAAAGTAAACTGCCTTTCTGTGGTGAAAACACAATTAATGTGTTTAAAAGTAAGTCACAGTTAATGGCTGTTGAGCAAGGTAGTACAAAATGTGAACAACTGGTTTTAGTGTGCAAAGTTCAATACTTAAAGAATAAAAATCACCAATTTTCAACCTCATCTCTCTCGATCTGCACATGAAATCTATACCTGATGTTTGCAGATGACATTGTGATCTGTAGCGAGAGTAGGGTGCAGGTTGAGGAGAGCCTGGAGAGGTGGAGGTATGCACTAGAGAGAGGAGCAATGAAAGTCAGTAGGAGCAAGACGGAATACATATTTGCGAATGAGACGGAGGACAGTGGAATGGTGGGGATGCAAGGAGTGGAGGTGACAAAGGCATATGAGTTTAAATACTTTGGGTCAACTGTCCAATGTAACGGGGAGTGGGGAAGAGAGGTAAAGAAGAGAGTGCAGGCAGGGTGGAGTGGGTGGAGAAGAGTGTCAGGAGTCATTTGCGACAGAAGGGTACCAGCAAGAGTTAAAGTGAATGTTTACAAGATGGTTGTGAGACCAGCTATGTTATATGGTGTGGAGACAGTGGCACTGATGAAAAGACAGGAGGTGGAGCTGGAGGTGGCAGAGTTGAAGATGCTAAGATTTTCATTGGGAGTGACGAAGAAGGACATGATTAGGAACGAGTACATTAGAGGGACAGCTCAGGTTGGACGGTTTGGAGACAAAGCAAGAGAGGTAAGTTTCAGATGGTTTGAGCATGTGTAGAGGAGAGATGCTGGGTATATTGGGAGAAGGATGCTGAATATGGAGCTACCAGGGAAGAGGAGAAGAGGAAGGCCAAAGAGGAGGTTTATGGTTGTGGTGAAAGAGGACATGCAGGTGGCTGGTGTGACAGAGGAAGCTGCAGAGGACAGGAAGAGATGGAAATGGATGATCCACTCTGGCGACCCCTAACGGGAGTAGCCGAGAGTAGTAGTAGTAGTAGTAGTAGTAGTAGTAGTAGTAGTAGATTTGTTCATGATTGTTTCTGCATCTTTGCAGTGGCAGTCAAACTGCGTCTTTTTCTGGCCAGCTCAGCACAGCTTCTAATACTCATTAACACTTTACATTAAATACAGGTAACAGGTGTTAGGCAATATTTAATAAGGCCCTTATTAGTCCTTATAAAATGCTAATAAACATTATGTGTTAATAAGAATACAATAAGCATTAGTTAATTGGTAACAAGGCCATCATAAGTCACTACTTTTGCTTGTGGACTGTCAAATTAATTTTAATAACTTTTAATCATGAGGGTCCTTAGATGCTACGTGCAACGTTTTTTGCAGATTAGATTTAAAGAAGACTGTGTAAAAGTAGGTTTTGCATATTTTGCAAGCGCCACCTAGAGATCAAAATGTTTATGATGATATTATTAACAATTATATAGTCTTATTAACACATAATATTGTTAGTAAGCATTTTATGAGGACTTAGAAGGACTTTATTACCTATTAACTAACATGCACTTAATGTAAAGCATTACCTAATACGATAATCTACTCTAAACATGCTGTTCAAAAAACACACCCTCATTTGCTTGGCTAAGCTAAGCTTCCGATGGTAGAAATGGCATTCCACAACACTAGTGCAGAGGATTTTATGGGTGACAATACAAAGCACAATGCATTGTGGTCCATGTAAGCACTGTGGGAAAGACTCTGTGAGCAGAATAACACCGATTTCTCTGTCAAAATAGTACACAGTGAGGACTTTATTGCTTCAGCCTACTACAGTACTCATCAGTAAGTGCACATACACGTAAGAATTGGTGAATTTTCCCATTAACATTACTGACCATGTGAAATGATGGTGGATTGTTGAATAAAATAATATTTTACAAATGAGTGCAGTAGTAAGAATAAAAAGTGTTTTGCAGACAACCTTCTTTCAAGCCTCTCTCATATTTGTTTATCAGTGGGTTTTCAGATTGGACATTTTGTCAAAATCTCCAGTTGAAGGGCATCCGGGTAGCATAGCGGTCTATTCCATTGCCTACTGACACGGGGATCACCGGTTCAAATCCCTGTGTTACGTCCGGCTTGGTCGGGCGTCCCTACAGACACAATTGGCCATGTCTGCGGGTGGGAAGCCGGATGTGGGTATGCGTCCTGGTTGCTGCACTACCGCCTCCTCTGGTCGGTCAGAGCACCTGTTTGGGGGGGAGTGGGGGGAATAGCGTGATCCTCCCATGTGCTACATAACCCTGGCGAAACTCCTCACTGTCAGGTGAAAAGAAGCAGCTGGTGACTCCACATGTATCGGAGGAGGCATGTGGTAGTCTGCAGCCCTCCCTGGATCGGCAGAGCGGGTGGAGCAGCGACCGGGACGGCTCAGAAGAGTGGGGTAATTGGCCAAGTACAACTGGGGAGAAAAAAGGGGGGAGGAAAAAAATTTCCAATTGAAGTTTTGCATTCTACTTATGAGATATCCATCTCTAACAATCATGCCAACTTGAGAAATGAAAAAAAATAATGTTTTGGTTTTTTTTAGATTCAGGTATTAGCTGTTCATTTTACTACAAATTAAGATGTGTTGCCCTTTAAAGCATTAGTTCAACAGTTTGTGCCATTCTCAGTTTGTGTGAGAGTGACATGGTCTGGCACATGGTGATGTTGAATATGTTGGTTTTTAGCAGAGGGCACAGACACATTAAGATACATTAAGAGGATTAATATAAATGTTCACTAATTCTGTATTTTCATTTTAGCCGAATACTTTCCATGCATTTCTCTCTTAGTTGAGTCCCAGGCATTACACACATACATCATTCAGGGTAGTGGAGCCATGTTTGAAATCCAGCTAATCTCTTGAGAAAGCATGCCGGTTATCCGTATCTCAACTACCTCTGGATATCTGCAACCGCGAGCTGTGGCCATCGTAGTGAAACCTTGAGCTGTGGTAATCATTACAAAAAGGGAGGGAAGTGCTCTTTTTTTGTCCAAGTACACTATGTATGTCTACATTTGCTCTCACAATTTGCAAATACATTTCGTGACTTCTACGTTATCTCGACTCGTACCTCGAGTCCCAAGTCACAATGTGTAGACCGAGTCAAGTCCAAGTCATTTCCATGTTTCCCTCATACTTATTGTGTACACTCTGTAAACTTCATACAGCATGTATGTATGTATTGCTGTGTACAGTCAATCACTGAATCATTGTGTTGTGTTTTGTGGCATAGCATCCAGCAGATGATACTGCACTCTCATGCAGGGAGTTGTTTATGCTGTACCAGTATGCATGATGTTTGTTTTCCTTCTTTCTTTTATGTTCCCTGCTGTTTGGCCAGACTTCAGGAAGGGGAGAGGGGATTTAAGTCTTCACTCTCTACCTTTGACTTCCAGCGCCTCCTCGCCAGCTTGACAGCTCTCAGAATCAGCAATGCAGGTGGACACAACTGTAAGTTTTTGTGTGTGTCTGGGCATTCTGGTATGTATATATGTCTATGTATTTGTGTGTGCACGCATGATGCATGGTGTGGTGAGAGTAGGGTAAGGATAAGTCCAAAGGCCCTGACTGACAGGGGACCTCAGAAAATATTGAAAAATAAGGTTAAAGGAACAGTCGGTAAAACAATTCTTGAGTGAACCATAGGAGCCAGTAGAAAGTTGCTACAATATCAGCAACCGCCTCTTTTAGCAACGGTGGCCCGCAAGTGACTCTGATAGCATCTCACAATGTTGCATGCTACCCTTATGCAGAATTCTCCAGAACTACCAAGTTAAAATGTAATCCTATTACAAAACACTGTGTAGTATCTGTAATGAATCAAATATGGCTATATACTCAGTGACAATGCTGCTCACCCATTAAACAGAAGCATGGCCAGCTTGTCTTGATGCATGCTCCAGGTAATAATATAATCCAGGTAAGGAAATCAAAGAAAGTTGGGTCAGTTCATCTAAACGAGATCCAGGTTACGAAGCTGTTAGAACAGCTAGTATTCCCAGATCCTCTTTGAATAGTACACATGGCCATTACAATTCTAGTTATGGTCACCGTAAATAGCATATGAAACCGATCGTTAGCTGGGCTCGTTATGCAACTGTATTGCTTATAAGGGTGGGGACACCTGCAGTCAGCTGAGACTGAAGAGGTCACTTAGATGAGTGATGAAACATTTCTCTCAATAAACATTGTGTCCAGATGAACTGATTCAACTTCCTGTCATGGCCAGCTTGGCATTAGTTTGTAAGCCTGAAAAGCCACAAAGTTTTGGCCCATCTCAAAGGTTATATATATATATATATGTTGCTCTACTTTGAAGTGGCATTTATCACTTAACTTGGTTGCCTAATGGAAAGGATTTTTGGATTTAGTGCCATGTTGCAAAGCTGGCTCCTCCATATTGGAAAGAAACACATAGTGAGATGAGGGGTTTTGTGGAAGGACATTGGACTCATATAAAGGACAGTGTCTTCAAGTGGTTTGTTTACAAAAATAAAGACAGGAATGGACTGGGCCAGGGAAAAAAACCCAGCCCAGAACAGACTCGTAGCTAGGCCAAAATTTTAACTGAGGTCCAGAAACATCAGCAGATTTATTTTATAGCTGTGCAATTTTATTTTATCTTTATTTCTAATTTTTTTTTAAAAAATTTCCCCAAGAATATTTGAGTTTCAGACATATTATTTCCTACAAACAGCAAGTTGACTTTTAGGACAAATAGTTTAAATTATTCTGGGAAAGAAAAAAATGATTCCCGTGGACCCACCACCCGTGGGGATGAGCATTGGAAAGATATAAAAAAGAAGTACTTTAAAAAATGCAGTATTTAACTGGGAGCCAATGAAGTTGCTGAAGGGTAGGGATGATGTGCTCCTAGGACTGCATGTGGCAGAGAATTCTTTCAGCCAAATTCTGGACATACTGTAGTCTTTTTGTCCCCCGAGTGGGTACACCAGGGAGAAGAGCATTATAGTAATCTAGCCGGGATGTGCTGGGATGTAACAAAGGCATGAATAAGAGTTTCTGCAATGGAGTGGAAAAGAGAGTGGTGTAGTCTGGAGATGGTCTTCAGGTGGAAAAATTTAATTTTGGTGATGCTTTTGAGATGTGTCTCAAAACAGAGGGTGGAGTCTAAAGTTACTCCAAGATTGTTGACCTCAGCAACAGAAGATGTAATAAAAACCAGGGATGGGTAAATTTAGATGGGAGACTTTGTGAAGTGTGGCTGGGGAGTCAATGAGGATATCTTTAATTTATCCTGATTAAGTTGCAAGTCATCCAACCATTAATATCTTTTAAAATAGTCTGTCTGGTTGGATGGTGTTAGAGTGTCTCATATCTTGGTGTGTGTGTGTGTGTGTGTGTGTGTGTGTGTGTGTATTCATGTGTTTTATCACCATAGCCGTGAAAATTGAGGCCATTTCGATGAATTATATGTCCAAGAGGGAAGATGTAAATTATGAACAGTAATGGTCCAAGAACTGTGCCCTGGGGGACACCATGGGGAAGGCAGGATGTGGGAGACTTAAAGCTGCTAATGGAAACAAACTGTTGTGTAGCTATGAGGTAGGACTTGAACCATGATAATGGAGTCTCAGTGACACCAAATAGGTTTTCTAACTGGTTCAGGAGAAAATTATAACAAATCATATCAAAAGCAGCTTTGAGATCTAACAGGATAAGTATGTTGACGTAGCCAGAGTCAGCAGCTACAAACAGGTCATTGATAACTTTGGTAAGGGCAGTTTCAGTACTGTGTTTTGCCCTGGACCTAGACTGAGACTCTTCCCTTAAGATGTTGTTGGACATATATGATCCTGGAGCTGACTGGCTACAGTTCGCTCAAGGAGTTTGTTGAGAAATGGGCGATTGGAGATTGGTATGTAGTTCTTATAGTACATATAGTACTCCAGGTCAGTTCCAGCCAGTTTTTTTTTTTTAGCGGCCATTTTTGAAACTAGAGGGAATAAAAATAAATCATGCTCATTCACACACACACATAATGTGAAATGTCAGTCTGAGAAGGAGGAAATTACTGAGGTCCAGACCTTGGCGACCTCATAGCTGGCTATGGGTGTGGCCCGGAATGCAGATTTTGAAAGCCAGAAATCTGGCAAAGCTATCATTTGATATGATAATTCTTTTCAATGTCCCCTGATACATGGTGGTCATTTTTTAAAGTTTATCATTGTTTTTAAGTTCAATGTTATTGTCATATGTATTTAGAATACAATTTATAATACAATGACATTATTGTGCTCTGGCTGTGGCTCTGTCTGTCTGTCTGCCTGTCTGTCTGTCTGTCTGTCTGTCTGTCTGTCTCTCTCTATGGCCTTAACACAAGGGACACAATAAAAAAAAAAACCCCACAAAGGCAAGGACCCAAAAAAAAGCCCAAAATGTTATTGTTAGTACCAGTAACCCTTGAGTTGTCAGTGCAGTATATTTTACCTAGGCTCATAATTCCTGGCAGTGCCCCTGTGTGCACGTGTATTATTCTGCTTTTGCTGTGTCAATAATGTAAATGAATATAGATCAGGGTGTTCAATGTGCAGCGAGATTCCAAGATATTGTGTAACCTAGACAATATTGTATCTTTGACAGCTTTCTGCTTTTTTATCTCCAGTCAATTTGCATTTACATAAAGCAAATCTGACCTTTTCCAAATCCCTGTCTTGTCTCATGGCTATCGGTTCCATTGCAGTCATGTTGGGACTTACTACAGCAATTCATTAATTAGCCTCCTGCCTTGATGACCCTGATTAGCTGGAGCTGCTCCCTTATAAGAGATTTACTGTGGAAACCCCGTTTGCCCTTGCTGAAAGTCCTTCCACTGGAAGTTGCTTGCTCCTGTTTTTCCTCAGCTCGGCACCGTACAGCCTGTCATTCACACAATGTGAATTTAGTTGGCAGGTTCCTGATGGGACATCATTAATTTTACTTCACTTACATACCTATGCCCCGGTTCAAAGCATTCAGATTTTAAAGGCTTTCATGAAATGATGATGAAATGATGCCCGAAGTGCCTGAAAGTCCTTTAGTGCCAGACCGGGTCGGTTGCAAATTGGAGTCTCGCCTGCTTTTCCGTTTGTTTACTTGGCGTATTTTCTTCTTTTGGCCTTCAAAACACACACTGCACACCCAGGAGGAGGGAAAGTAAAGTGAAGAAAACAAATAATTACGATCTTAGCCAACTGATCAAGCAGACTGGCTAAGACCACGAGCAAGCATGGAGACTGGCTAAGACCACTAGCAAGCACGGCATCACAGCACACGAGAAAAATAACCTCCTCAGACGAAGATAGCTTTTATTCTTAATTTGACACTTTCCCAAATATATGTGTAACACCTCCTGTATTTTTAGGCTACCTGGTGCCCTCCTCAACGTTACTCGTGTATTTATTTATTTGTTTTTGAATTAGACAGGTTTTACCAAGGGGGCCATTATGGATTGTTGTTGAATGGTGTGCAGTGTACTGTGGGACAGCTAGATTAAGTCAGCTAACATGAACCACTCTCAAAACTGTGTGTCATTGTGTGTGTGTGTGTGTGTGTGTGTGTGTCTGTGTGTGTGTGTGTGTGTATGCCTTTGTTTCAGTACATACTTAATGGTGTGTCATAATTTAAATAACGTTATCATGTAACCATCTCCATTTAATGCTACTTTAATTGATTCACCACCTAGTTTTGTTTTTTTTTGGGTTTAGATATACATAAGCCTCACACTGAAAGTATTGTGTTGGACAGCCCGTATAGTTCCTGTGATTTAATGACCCTGACAGCAGGATAAGCAGTTCAGATAATGGATGGATTAATGCATCCAGGCAGTTGATGACTTATTCCAATGCAGCTCTACAAGTAACAGCGCATTTATTCTCAGAAGGAAGATTCAAGATTCAAGACGTAACTAACAAGTGCTTCAATCCTGGTCTAATTTTAATCATGTCCCCCCCCCCCTTTCCCCCTAATTGCACTTGGCCAATCACCCCGTCCTCCCAAGCTGTCCCGGTCGCGCTCCACCCCCTCCGCCAAGCCAGGGAGGGCTGCAGACTACCACATGTCTCCTCCGATACATGTGGAGTCACCAGCCGCTTCTTTTCACCTGACAGTGAGGAGTTTCACCAGGGGGACATAGCGCATGAGGATCACGCTGTTCCCCTCAGTTCCCCCTCCCCCCGAACAGGCGCACCGACCGACCAGAGGAGGCGCTAGTACAGCAGCCAGGACACATACCGGCCGATTGGTGTCTGTAGGGACCCCTGACCAAGCCGGAAGCAACACGGGGATTCGAAACGGAGATCCCCGTGTTGGTTGGTAGGCAGCGGAATAGACCGCCACGCCACCCGGACGCCCTCCCTCCCCTTCTATCCGATAGTGCACATTGTTAAGTGGAGACAGGCTGTCGGCAGTATTAAAGTGGATTATAGCTCCAGAGTGACAGAACAGCTGGCCAACATATCTAGCGCTGCTACCACTTGTAGTGTTTTAATGAGGGGCTCAGAGGATACTGAGTATCACGTTCTGATGTACACTTTCACATGCACTTACTAATGCTCAAAAACATGAGCATCTTCATGCACACGGACACAGAAGCACCGTTATTCACATCATAACGTTCAGGCAAGCATACAACCACATGAGTGCACAAACCTAAGTTGGAACAACTCACATAACTTCTTTTGCTACGGCTACTGACAGTGGTCAGTAGAAGAACAAATAAATCGTGATCGCACCTTAAATAATAAGAACACTCATATTTTATTTATCTCTGACTACTCACATTTGAAAAAAAAATTTTGGAAAAAAAACAGGGATGTAGATGCAGAGGACCTCATATTTTATTGGTCTAGTATGCTGGACCCCCCATGTGTATTGCTTTCATAATTTGAGTCTTGGGGTCTTTGATGCCCCCATATTACCAAGGCAAATTGCAGTTGTGCGTTCGCCCCCAGGAGGAAGAAATAAAACATAGATTTTCTCCTTCAAATCCGATATCTTTTTCAGTGAATTTGTGGTGGACCGGGGGTGTGGACCAGCTGCTTTGAGTTAGTATAATTACCTTGGGGGGGGGGGGGTTGAATGTCGTACACACCCAAAGAAGCTGCACCAGAGACTCCCGACAGAGCAGAATCACAGAGACGCAGATCCCCGTATCTCGCCTTGTGGACAGACTGTGTATGTGTGTGTGTGTGTGTTTGTTTTCATGTCTTTGTGTTTTGATCAATGGGCTGTTGAGCCCTCAATCAACATCTTGGTGTGTGTCTGAGGAATGTGTGCTGGAGAATCCCAGGCGTGGTGGTGCTTTGCCATACAATTTTACCATACTTGGGATGTTTTCAGCTCAAACAAAGAGAAGAAAACACACGTAAATGACACAGTTGGGTTCTAATAAGCGCTTTGAAACTGGGTATACAAAGGTCACACAACACACTGAACAGGATGTTGTTTGAAGAATACAAACATGGTGAAATGCCATGTTTTCAGGGAGACTTCAGACATGAACTCTCAAACTCACATTTGCAGCGGCTTCACCCAGTACTGGTGTGGGAGGATGACAGCCTGAACTTACATTTGCGGCGGCCTCACCCAGTACTGTCCATGCAGTGTCGTTGTCCACGTCTGCATCTAAGTTTGTCTGTGTTTGATGGCTGGGAGAGGTGGCGCTGGATCGGCCCAGGAGAACTTGGTCTGCCCCGTCCTGTGGGCCCAGGGACCACGACCCTGCCCAGAGCTGTGCCCGAAGAGGAAACACCGAGTGCGGTCTGACAGGATGTGGAAGCATGGTAGGCTAAGCTAACTGCTAGCCCATGCAGACTGGCAGTTCTGATAATACTGAAGGCGGTCTGGCAGCAGCCTCGCCTAGCCTTGACTGTGTTTTAGTGTCGTCGTGTGGCGTGCAGGGAAGTGTGTCGAAAGTGTGTCTGGCTGGGAGAGCTGGCGCTCGGGAAGCCTGGTCTGCTGCGTCCAGTGGGCCCAAGGAGCACGGCCCTGACCAGAGCTGCACCCGAGGAGGAACACCGAGGGCGGTCTGATAGGACATGGAAGCGGGGCAAGCTAAGCTAACTGCTGGCCCATGCAGACCGGCAGTTCCGATAACACCAAGAGCAGTCTGGCGGCGGCCTCGCCTGGTTTTGACTGTGTTTTTTGTGTCTTTGTGTGGATTATGGGGAGGTGTGTCGAGGGTGTCTGGCTGGGAGATCTGGGGCTGGGGGAGCCTGGTCTGCTGCATCCTGTGGGCCCAAGGAGCACGGCCCTGACCGGAGCTGCACAGGAGGAGGAACACCAAGGGCAATCTGACAGGATGTAGAAGCGGGGCACGCTAAGCTAACTGCTAGCCCATGCAGACCGGCAGTTCCGATAACACCGAGAGCAGTCTGGCGGCGGCCTCGCCTGGTTTTGACTGTGTTTTTTGTGTCGTCTTGTGGATTATGGGGAGGTGTGTCGAGGGTGTGTGGCTGGGAGAGCTGGCGTTGGATTGGCTGGGGGAGCCTGGTCTGCTGCGTCCGGTGGGCCCAAGGGCCACAGTCCCGACCAGAGCTGCGTCCAAGGAGGAAACACCAAGGGCGGTCTGACAGGACGCGGAAGCGGGGCAGGCTAAGCTAACTGCTAGCCCATGCAGACCGGCAGTTCCGACAGTCATCCTATGTTTGTTCTCTTGAACAGTGTTTTTTTTTTTTTTTGTAGTTTGATATATGTGTTCTTATAATCTTTGGATATGTGGTTTTTTCTTTGTATTGCACTGCTGTGGGCCGGAGGAAACAACATTTCACTTCATTTCATGTACACAACAAGTACATGAAATGAAATGACAGTGTTCCTGATCCCTGGTGAAATAGCTATTAACCCCGTTGGGTCTGTGTACTGTCATAAACGCAACACACCGCATGCTAATCAATTACACTCCCCATTTGCTGGGGCAGCTTCAGCAATCTCAAAGTAAACAAGTGAAAGACTCACTTTTCAGTTTTTATCACAAACAGAATAGAAAAGACACAACTGGAGCGAGGTGGGGACTTCCCTTGATACCTTTCATAACTGGATCATATGTCATGAAAATGTCCAAAAAGTATTAAAGACGACTTTGCAAGACTCCCTATAAACCTTAAACAGTCTACAAAAAAACACATCTCTTGTCACATTGCTTTTTAAAGCCTTGGCATCTTATCACTGCAGCTCTCTCCATGTTCCTGCTCTTCATTTGTGATACAAGTCGATCAAGTCTTTCATTGATGCTAGAATTGCTGATACTGATATGGCATACAATGAAATGGATTGATTACAATGATGGCGTTCATTTTGCAGATGCTTTACTCTCTGTCAGTACATGTACACAGACACGGGTAGCTGACTGACAGCTACATTTTACATGGAATGATGAGCAGCAATGCAGATGTCAAGGTGTTCTGCAGTAATGCATGAAAAGCAATTAAACAAATACAAAGAAATGATCAGACATGCAACCCTACCCCAGTAACAACAGTAAAGCTGTTTATTAAAGTCAGGATAATGCACTTAACGGTGTCTGACTGTTGTTCAGTCTGTACCCAGATTTCAGAGCAATCAGGTTATTTCAAACCATGTAAACCCTTTAATAGAAGTTTGCCCATAACCATCCATCCATCCATTATCCAAACCGCTTATCCTGCTCGGGGAGGCTGGAGCCTATCCGGGCAGTCAATGGGCGGCAGGCGGGGAGACACCCTGGACAGCCCACCAGTCCATCGCAGAACCGACACACACATTTGTACCTAGGTAAAATCTAATACGGCCAATTCACCTGACCTACATGTCTTTGGACTGTGGGAGGAAACCGGAGCACCCGGAGGAAACCCACACAGGCATGGGGAGAACATGCAAACTCCACACAGAAGACGACCCGGGATGACCCCCCAAGGTTGGACTACCCCGGGGCTCGAACCCAGGACCTTCTTGCTGTGAGGTGACCGCGCTAACCACTGCGCCACCGTGCCCGTGCCCATAACCAATTACTCATAATAACAGGATTATTGGTTTCCATGTAAATATGATAGACGTGTAGAATAAACAGCTGGTGCTAATATTACAACCCCATGAATCTATCCTTTTCATCCTTTTTCCATCTCTCACCCTCTTAACTTTTTTTTCATTCACTCGTTCTCATTTTGCGCCACAGAGAGCATCTCATAATAGGCCATATTATTTTAATGACTGTATTGTCTTTAGGCTGTCTATGTCAGTCGGAAGAGTGATTCCAGTCTTTGACAGCAGTCCCCGTCGGGGCATTTCAGTTTCTTTACAGCAGAAATGCTGCTGAGAACAGACAGCATGTCCCTTGGAAGTTCGTGAGGAGTCCGTGGCTTGATGAACGGCTGTCTGTAACATGCTCATACATTGTTAAATAGCCGTGGCAGTCGAGCTGCAGCAAAGACATTCTGGGAAATTAAAATCTTGATCGGTGTGATGAGGGTTTGGAAAATGGGTTGCTGGAGTGTACTGTCATACTGAGACTCCAGATGAAAAGCTTCATATTAATTCAAATACAAAGTTCACTGTCTAAAAACTGTTTTAATTGCACATTTTCCATTGAATAAGGTAATGGAATTCAGGAGGCAGGAAGGAGAGTAAGTGGCAGGAGCGAAGGCGGTCATGGAAGAGGACAGCCGTAGCTTACTGATTATCTCTCAGAGGTGCAAATGAACTGTGTTTCATCACCGTTGAAGGACTGGCTGGATCACGACTCGTTAGAAGTCAAGGTCCCCCTACGCTGCTCCCACCCTTTTGCTGTTTACCACTTGTTTCAGGTTTCTTTCATTTTGCATTCACTCAGTCACACGTCATTGATTCCTGACGTGACAAAGTCACACATGCAGAGCAAATGTTATCTATCTATCGATCTATCTATCTATCTATCTGTCCATATGTCCATCCATCCATTCGTTCATCCATCCATCTCTCTATCTATCTATCTATCTATCTATCTGTCTGTCTGTCCGTCCGTCCATCCTTCCATCTCTTTATCTATCTATCTATCTATCTATCTATCTATCTATCTATCTATCTATCTATCTATCTATCTATCTATCTATCTATCTATCTATCTATCTATCTATCTATCTATCTATCTATCTATCTATCTATCTATCTATCTGTCTATCTATCTATCTATCTATCTATCTATCTATCTATCTATCTATCTATCTATCTATCTATCTATCTGCGTATATATCTGAGTCCCTATTTTATTTCATTTTATTTTACTATATTAATTTCCTCAAAAAGGCAACAAACTATTACCCTATTTGCTATCTTGTCTGTCTTTCCTTCTGCCTGTCTGTCCATCTATCTGTCCATCTAGACATGTATGACTGAGCCATGTGTCCTCAGAGGCAACAGACATGTTGCTGGACTTTGAACAGAGGCAGTTCTGGCCGAGAGACTTAACGGGGGAGGGATTCAGTTCAGAATTCTGTCTTTCTCCCATCACTATTCATGAGAAGAGAGAAAGATCAGACTTACACTTCTATCATACCTCCACCAATTCTCCCGTCCTCCTCCTCCACATCTTCTTCTTCCTCTGTAGTGGTGATGTACTCATTTGTAATATCAGAGCTTTCCTGAGTGACAGGTTTCCGTGTGTGTGAGTTCATACATGTGCATGTGTGCATGTATGTACACGTGGGCTTGAGGTTTGGTGTTTACAGGTGTGTGGCTAGATTAACTATCTTCTTGTTTTTCTGTGCATGTGTGGGTGTGCTAGTGTTGGAGTTAAAGTAAGGCCAGCTGGGGGCGTCTGGGTAGCGTTGCGGTCTATTCCGTTGACTACCAACACAGGGATTGGCAGTTCGAATACCCGTGTTACCTCCGTCCCTACAGACACAATTGGCCGTGTCTGCGGGTGGGAAGGCGGATGTGGGTATGTGTCCTGGTCGCTGCAATAACGCCTCCTCTGGTCGGTCGGAGCGCCTGTTTGGGGGGGAAGGGGAACCGGGGGGGATGACGTGATCCTCCCACGTGCTGCGTCTACCTGGCGAAACTCCTCACTATAAGGTGAAAAAGAGCCTAGCGACTCCACATGTATCAGAGGAGGCACGTGGTAGTCTGCAGCCCTCCCTGGATCGGCAGAGGGGGTGGAGCAGTTACAGAAAAGTAGTGTAATTGGCTAGATACAATTGCGGAGAAAAAGAGGGAACAAGTCCAAAAAAAAAAAAAAAACAAGTAAGTCCAGCTACCTGTAAAGGCACAAGGAAATTGGGACAACACTGCAGCAGATGCTGCTACACAATTTCCCCTCGGGGGTGAATAAAGTATTTCTGATTCTGATTAAGAAGAGGCAGTACCACACTCAGACAGTACCACACTCAGACACACATCCTTCACCCAGGGAAAACTGAACGGCACCGCTGCCCGTGCAGGCCTTTCAGGCATCTATTGTTAGTTTACCACTGTCCTTTGCAATCACCTCATTTTACGGTACTAATGTATGTTCCTTGCTTTTCCTCTCTCCGTAGATACATCTCAGCTCTCGGGGGTATCTCTGGCCTCAGCTGCCTTCTTCTCTCATCCAGTCAACCTTCCTGCCCCCTGGGTAGAATTGTGTTCCTGTCCCCTGAACTTTGTGGGCCAGTTCTGTGAGCATTGTGCCCCAGGATTTACAAGAGACATCCCTAGCCGAGGGCCCTTCTCGTCATGTGTGCCGTGCAACTGCCATCAGCACGGATCCTGCCACCCAGAAACCGGTAAGTGTTTGTGCGTCCACAATTTAATCATGTGTAAAGGTTACAGTTTTTCTCATCACACGGTCATATTTGGATCGGTGTCAAAATTATGGCATTGGAGAACTTTCTCAGTTAAGACAGTTGAAATATAACTAAGAAGATTTCATGTCAACACATTGTCATTAATTAATTAATTAATTAATCAAACGGACATATCACCATACCCTGCTGTTAAAGTGTGTATACATATCACTAAAATGTATAAGAGATGATAAGGGCGTCCAGGTAGTGTAGCAGTCTATCCCGTTGCCTACTAACACGAGGATCGGCGGTTCAAATCCCCGTGTTACCTCTGGCTTGATCGGATTTTCCTACAGACACAATTCGCCGTGTCTGCGGGTGGGAAGACGGATATGGGTATGCCTCCTGGTCGCTGCACTAGCGCCTCCTCTGGTCAGTCGGGGCGCCTGTTCAGGAGGGAGGGGGGGGGAATAGCGGGATCTTCCAAGGCGCTAAGTCCCCCTGGTGAAACTCCACACTGTCAGGTGAAAAGAAGCAGCTGGTGACTCCACATGTATCGGAGGAGCCATGTGGTAATATGTAGCCCTCCCCGGATCGGCAGAAGGGGTGGAGCAGTGACCGGGATGACTCGGAAGAGTTGGGTAATTGGCCAAGTACAAGTGGGGAGGGAAAAAAAAGGGGGAGGGGGGTGATAAACACATCCTTCTAGACAATGTTCAAAAAGAGTTGCGTACTTACAAATGTGTGATGTAGTATATACAACTGCTTTCTGGTGAATAGTAAGTTTTGAACATGCCAAGAAGACCTTACCTTTTCTTTTCTTTTTTGGCACTTTGGACTTTTCTCTGCAGTAAATTAAAACATTTATAAGAGAATATGAGAACATGCCACTCTATCGGTTGGCACCACATCATTTCAGCAACACCCAGCATCCTTTCAGCTCCAGCGACCCCTGCTAAAGAAGACAAGCGTAAGCTGACATCAACACTTTAGCTGTCAACATTAAGAGCTTTCATAAATAGCACAAACCTTAATGCATCTAAATGTAAACACATAAGCCCAGATTTGTACTGAAAGAGGAGGGGGAGTTAGACTTATAATAATATTTCATTTTAATTTGCATTTTTATATATTCATATGTTCAGTGGACTGTTTGAGTTGAGTCAATAGAAATTAGTCTTGGTCTTGAACCAGAGTTCAAGACTCATCAGACTAGACGAGGTCCCAGCTCGGACAATAATGTTTAATACAGATGTTTGAACTGGTGTTAGTGTGTGAACGTTACTCTGTCTGTGCTGATTTTTAATAGCCCAGCACCTTTTGTGATGCACACATACTAAACTCATCCATGGTTTGTGTTGAACGGCTCTTGCACTTGCAGCTGCAATACCAAAAGTCACAGCTGGAAAAGTGCTACTGATCATGGTGATGAGTTTGGTAAGTGACAAATTACCTGAACCAGCCCATTATTATTGTTTTAAAAACCTTATCTAATTTTTATTAAAGTATATTAACAGTCCAATGACAATGTTTCCTTAGTATTGCATTTTGATTACAGTACATAGGGTAACGACCACGAATAAGGAGACTCACTAGCCCTTGGCTAACGGGTCGGACCCTTTAGTCGACTGGTTACTGTTGTCGCCTGTGGTGCGGGAGACACGGGTTCACGTCCCGGCTGAGGCGGTTCCCGGGTCGCCCCCCCCCCCATATGGCTGCCCCTCCCAAATTCGCTACAATATTATCATACTTGACATGTTACAACTGATTTGCTTCTATGGTTTACATACATGTAGACCCATTGTATAGTGGTGAGTACATTAAGGGTAAAAAAAAAAAATGCCGGAGGGGGGGGGGGGGGGAATCTAAATTAAAAAAAAATGCCGGTTACATTCCTTTAAACTGTATGTGACAACAGAGAAGCAGGCTGTGTTTATTATGGTTTAATCGTGTTTTCCACTCCCCATGACCTATCAAAACAATCCCAAGGGAACGTCAACAATGTCCACCCCAGCTTTCTACATAAAAAAACAACAACCTGGAACTATTTTTGATTACAATATTTGTTTAAAACTAATATTTCTCATATCATCGAATAACTCATATGTTTTAAGAGTAAGTGCATTTGTCTGCATTGAACCAAACATACACCAGTTTTTAACGATGATAAGTGAAATATTTCAGACAGTACTTTAACTACAATATTTTGTAAATGAAGAAAATAAAATGGCTTTGGGGTATATTGATAAGTCAATGTATCTATGCATGTGTTCCCCCCCCTCTCTCCTTGCACTTGCATGCTGGGAGTTTAGGTATGTGAGCGTGAGTGTGAGTGAGGGTGGTGAACATGATATTGGTGTGGGATTTGAATTGTTTGCTTTTTTTTTCGGATTTTCCACTGTAATCTTCATCTTTCCTATGTGCATGCTCAGGTAAACTTTTTTGATACTTTTTACTGCGTGTTTAGTGGTTTTGTTGGGTTGTTTTTGGTAGGAATGGCGTCCTTTAAGATGCCACCTCCATCCGTCCATCTATCGTGGGATTGGGATAGTCCCGCTGGAGTCCAATGTGAGGGTGGAGGAGGTTTTGTTGGCCATAGGAGAGCGAGTTGGTCATGGCAACCTACTGCTAGTGAGATGATTGCTGGTGGTGTAGTTATCGGGGATATCTATACCACTGTTCCCCATTGTTGGTTACCTCTACCCAAATCAGAGTGTCAAGTGTTCCGCCGTTTATCTCCAACAAACTGTTGGAAAATGAGCTGCAGAGGGTTGGTAAATTTTCCAGTGTTTTCAGAATTGTCAATCTCAGATGTACAGATCCAAAGATAAAACATGTGCAGTCACTCAGGAGACAGGTATTTATGTTTTTGGACTCTCTGACACAGAGTTTGGAGGTTTCCCTTAGAGTTAAACATGGCCATGGCTTGTACATGGTGTGTGCTAGTTTGGGGCAGTTGAAATGTGTTGAGTGTGCCGATGTCAGCCATAAGCGGTTCGCGTGTCCACATGGACAGCAAGCGGAGGCAAACACCACAGATGCTAGCATCCCACTTACTGTTAATGTCTTCGAGGCGGGGAGAGGAGAATGGAGTCAGTTGGAGGAACAGCCTGCTCCACTGGTTGTAGATGAGGAAATAGGCTGTCACCCTATGGCCTCGGAGCCAGGGGCAGAGCATGTAAAAACACTCTTAGCTGAACAGGTGGCTGCATCCGGCAACTCGACAGGGAATAAGCATGTGCTCAGGGGTGAGGGACAGAGTGTAAAGGGCAGAGGTAGGCCTACTGAAGGGAATACTGAGAGTGTAGAGGAGATTCCCGGTAGACAGGTAACAGGTGAGGCTGAGGACATGGATTACAATTCAGTGTCTGATAGTGTATCAGTTGGTGAAACATCATTACTGCAGCACAGATCTGTATTCTGTGGAGAACAAACCTGTGTTTTGTTTTTTGTTTTGTTTTTGTTTTGTTTTTTAATGAAACTTTTGGTAAGTCAGTAAAAGTAAAATATTATTTCAATAATACAGATAAGTTCATTAGGACTGTTGGTCATCAGCAGAAACTGGTTGGTTTTAAGCTGCTTGATGAGAAAAAAATGTTTTCGCCTTAAGAAACATGTCACAGCCTTGGCAAAGGCAGCGAAGGGGAAAAGTGTAAGAAGGATAAAAGTTGTGAAATAAATTATGATCATGCATCACAGGGTGCTCTATACTTTTTTTCTGGTTTTCTTGTTGGCTCTTTTAACAATAATGGTGGGAGGGACAGACATGAGGGCTTTAGTGACTTAAGGGTGTGAACCAGAAAAAGATAGATGTGTTTTTTTCAGCAGTAAACTCATAGTGACCAGATAGACTGGGGGCGGTGGTGGAAGGGGTCATATGCACTCAACCATGGCACCAACTTTAGTGGGGGGAAGGGGGGTAGCTGTGTTACTAACTAAAATAGTGAATCCAAGAATTGTATCATCTGTGGCGTTAGTTAAGGGGAGGTGTCTGATTGTAAGGGTAGAAATTAAAGGGTGCCTTTTCTGTTTGGTCAATGTATATTCCCCAATTCAGGGGGCTGACAGATTAGCCTTTCTCAGTGTTTTGAGGGATGGGCTGCAGAAGTATGGTCAGGGGCAGCTGATCATAGATGGGGATTGGAACTGGACCATTGATTTCACCATGGACAGGGCAAGTGAGGAACCACACACTCAGTCATCTGGTAGCTTTGGCAGACTAGTTACTCGATTAGATTTACTAGATGCATTGAGGTTGAAACGGCCCACTACTAGACAGTACACATGGCCCAGGGTGAGTATAACAGGGTGAGTCAAGCCAGGCTAGATAGGTTCTACATTTCAAAGTCACTTGCATCCAGTCTAGTTAGTAACTCCGTTACAGTTGGATTCACTGATTACCGTCTCATCAATCACTGTAGATTTGATAATTTCTCCTGGGCAAAAAGTTAGGTCACATTGGCATTTCAACAACAAGTTGCTGCAGGATAACATTTTCTGTCAGAGCTTTGAACAATTTTGGGTCTGCTGGTAAAGTAAAAAAGCTAATTTTGATTTGCTGAGACAGCGGTGTGAAGTGGATAAGGCACATAACCGCATCTTCTGTCAGCAGTATACATCTCACTCCACTGCTAGAATTAAAGCAGCAGTCCAGGAGCAGGAGGATAGTATTAAGAACATTGAGTGTGCTATGAATAGCAATCCAGACTTTGCTGCTGATGGCCTGTTGGAAGAAAAAAGACTGGAGCTCAGGCCTTTCATGCAGGAGAGAGAAAGTAGCCCTTGTTAGGTCTCGTTTCCTCAACATCTAAGACGTGGATGATCCGAGCTCTTTTTTCTTCAGTTTGGAGAAAACTGTTGCCAGTTGCAAGCTGATGACATCCCTAAAGCTCCCCAGTGACAGGGTGACGACTGAGCCAAAGGAAATGAGAAGTCATGCTGTGGCTTTTTACTCTTCTCGCTTTGGAGCAGAGCAGTGTGATCAGGACAGTGCTGCAGAGCTGCTGGAGGGGCTTTCTCAGCGCTGTATCGAGGAAAAGGCAGACCTGGACAGAGAACTCAGCTTGGAGGAGTTGACTGTAGCTGTTGGTCAGATGGCTTCAGGATGGGCTCCAGGAATTGGTTTTGGTGACCATATTTTATCATGGGTGGGGTTATTGTACAGTGGTTCTGAGTGTTTGGTGAAAGTTGGGGAAGGGTTGAGCCAGCCAATCCCTATGCAGAGGGGGATTAGGCAGGGTTGTCCCTTCTCATGGCAGCTTTACAGTCTGGCTATTGAACCTCTGCTGTATAGGCTGAGAAGCCGTCTCTGCGGGCTTTCACTGTCAGGCACACAATACAACCTACATTTGATAGTTTCTGCCTATGCAGATTATTTAAATGTGTTTGCCAGGGATCAGAGGGATGTGGAGGCACTACAGGACAGTCTGGGCTTATATCAGAAGGCTTCATCAACAAAAGTAAACTGTGCAAAGAGTGAGGCCTCACTGGTAGGACAGTGGAGAGAGAGGGAAGCACCCTGTTTGTCTGTAGTGGGGGAGAAGAGGGATAGAAGTGTGGTTGTTTTGTTTTTTCTTTATATGTATATATATATATATATTGTGTGGTGACCCACATCTATATAACTAGAGACATTCACCTAAGAGAGAATGCACTTCCGCTTCCGGTCCAGAGAGTTCAGTGTCGTTGTCGAATATATGACATGTAAAGTTGGAGCTAGTAAACTACCTCGACTACGTCTACTCTCACGTCTCCTGTCTCGTTGTTTTCTAACTCCACATTGGTGACCCCGACGTGATCAAACAACTAATACGAATATGTTTGACAACGACGACGCCGGTGCTAACAACATGGCTATTGCTAACGCTAGCATTTACACCGCTACTGTGAAGCTACCCGACTTTTGGCAGCATAATCCACGGCCGTGGTTTCAACATGTGGAAGCCCAGTTCCAGCTGAGAGGGATAACGCAGGATGCAACGCAGTACTTCCACGTAGTGGCGGCGTTAGACGCATCGACAACGGCGCGAGCAATGACACTGTTGGAAGCTCCGCCAGCTGCTGGCAAGTACGATGCTATAAAGACATTCCTCCTGAAACTATTTGAACTGTCGGAGCTGGAGAAGGCAGACCGTTTACTGTCCCCGAATGGCCTCGGCGACGGCAAACCGTCTGATTTAATGGAAAAAATGCTGTCTGTGCTGGGATCGGCTGATCCGGCCTTTCTTTTCACACACATTTTTCTGAGGCAGCTCCCCGCACCTGTACGCACAGCACTGGCCAGTTCTCCTCTCGCCGCCTCCAAGGACTACCGTTCTCTGGCTGCTGAAGCAGACAGGGTTTTCCTGGCCAACCGGCAACAGTTTGTGCATGCCCTGCTACCCCACCAGACCGCCCCACCACCACCTGTGTACGACTATATGGACACCGCGGCTGCGGTGACAGCCCGCCGCCAACCTGACGACGGGCTCTGTTATTACCATGCCAGGTTTGGGGCAAAAGCAAAACGGTGTCGCAAACCCTGCAGTTACAGGGTTCAGGGAAACGCCAAGGCCGGCGCTTGTTAACGGCTATGGGCGCCGGCCGTGACTGCAAGCTGTTGTTCATCAGAGACTCCTTGTCGGGCCGGCGGCTGCTGGTTGACTCTGGCGCTCAACGCAGCATACTACCAGCACAAGCTGTGGACACGATGACCGACAGTCACGGCCCCCAGATGGACGCCGCCAACGGCACGTCCATTCGGACGTACGGTATCAGACATGTGGACGTGTGTTTTGGCGGCCGACGTTTCGGCTGGGACTTTGTGATGGCTGCTGTATCCACCCCGCTCCTAGGTGCGGATTTCCTCTGTGCTTTCAACCTGCTGGTGGATGTTAAAAACTGTCGCGTGATTGATGCCGTCTCTTTTGCGTCATACCCCTGCACGCTTGGGGGGGGGTGGAGCGCTGTGCCTCGCTAACACACTCTCCACCGGGGATCCATACCAACGCCTGCTCGCAAATTTCCCCGAGCTCACCACACCCACCTTCTCCTCGGCAGTGGCCAAGCACGGCGTGGAACATCATATCACCACAGTGGGTCCCCCAGTTTACGCCCGGGCCCGACGCCTCGACTCGGCCAAGCTCGCAATAGCCAGGGAGGAGTTTTCGACTATGGAGCGCCTCGGCATTGTCCGCCGTTCTGACAGCCCGTGGGCTTCCCCTCTTCACATGGTTACTAAGGCCAACGGGGGTTGGCGCCCGTGCGGGGACTACCGTCGCCTAAACAATGCCACGACCCCCGACCGGTACCCCATACCGCACATACAAGATTTCTCTACCCACCTGGCGGGCGCTGCCATCTATTCCAAAATCGACTTAGTGCGGGGGTATCACCAAGTGCCGGTCCACCCACTGGATGTCCCAAAAACGGCTGTCATCACACCCTTTGGGCTCTTTGAGTTTTTACGTATGCCTTTCGGCCTTAAAGGGGCGGCGCAGACGTTTCAGCGCCTTATGGATTCTGTGCTCCGCGACATGCCATTTTTGTTTGTGTACTTAGACGACATCCTCGTGGCCAGCGCGTCGGCGGAGGAACACATGACGCACCTCAGACAGCTGTTTGACAGGCTCAGCGAACACGGCCTCATCATCAACCCAGCTAAGTGTCAGTTCGGGGAGTCGTCCATCACCTTCCTCGGGCACCACATCACTCCACAGGGGGCCGTTCCCCTCCCTGCCAGGGTTGAGGCTGTCACCATGTTCCCCCGCCCCCGCACTGTACAGTCGCTGCAGGAATTCCTGGGCATGGTGAACTTTTATAACCGTTTCCTGCCCCGTGCCGCCCACATCATGCGTCCCCTGTATGAGGCCCTGCGGGGTAAGAAGTCTAAGGACGAGCTGCACTGGTCTTCGGGGATGGACGAGGCTTTTGTGGCCGCCAAGACCGCGCTGGCCAACGCTGCGCTGCTAGCTCACCCGTCGCCTGCCGCCCCCATAGCCCTTACAACGGATGCCTCCGACTACGCCGTGGGGGCCGTGTGTGAGCAGTGGGTGGGGGGGGGCTGGCAGCCGTTGGCGTTCTTCAGTAAACAACTCCGTGAGAGCGAGCGCAAATACAGCACCTTTGATAGGGAACTACTGGGTCTCTTCCTCGCAACCAGACACTTTAGGTTCCTATTGGAGGGCCGACAGTTCACCGCTTTCGTGGACCACAAACCGCTGACGTTCTGTATGGCCAAAACCTCAGAACCGTGGTCTGGGCGTCAGCAGCGTCATCTCGCGGCGGTTTCCGAGTTTACCACGGACATACAACACGTGTCGGGCAAGGATAACTCCATCGCCGACTGCCTTTCACGGGCGGTTGTTAACGCCGTTCACTTGGGACTCGACTACGCCGCTATGGCAGCGGACCAAGCCAAGGACGCGACCGTTCAAGACTACCGGTCGACCCCTACGGCGCTACGGCTGGAGGACGTGACGTTCGACGCGGCCAACACCACCCTCCTCTGTGACATCTCCACCGGTCAACCGCGCCCCCTGGTGCCTACTTCCTGGCGGCGCCGAGTTTTCGACACCGTCCACGGCCTTTCCCACCCGGGTGTGAAGGCCTCGACCAAATTGGTGAGCGTCAAGTTTGTTTGGCCTGGGCTCCGTAAGGATGTTAGAGCCTGGGCCGGCTCTTGTGTGGCGTGCCAACGCGCCAAGGTGCACCGCCATACCAAGGCCCCTTTGGCGCCGTTTGTGGTTCCAGAGAGGCGGTTTGACCACGTCAATGTTGACCTGGTGGGTCCCCTGCCCCCCTCCCGTGGTTATAGGTTCCTCCTCACTATTGTGGACGGGGCCACCAGGTGGCCAGAGGCTATTCCCTTGTCCTCCACGACGGCAGCAGAGGTAGCACGGGCGTTCATCGGCTGCTGGGTGGCCCGTTTCGGCACACCGGGTGACATCACGAGCGACCGGGGCTCCCAGTTTACCTCGGAGCTCTGGACGGCGGTCGCTGAGCACCTGGGGATGAAGATCCACCGCACTACGGCGTACAACCCGCAGAGCAACGGACTTTGTGAGCGGTTCCATCGGGACATGAAAGCCGCTCTGCGGGCAAGCCTCACTGGCTGCGACTGGATGGACCGGCTCCCATGGGTCATGCTCGGCCTGCGTTCGGCCCCGAAGGAAGACCTCCAGACCTCCTCCGCTGAGCTGGTGTATGGCCAGCCCCTGCGAGTTCCGGGGGAGTTTCTTCCGGATGCTACGACTCCCTGGTCGGCCGCCTCTCACCTCAGTGCGTCCCGGAGCGCTGCCGGTGCCTTCGCTCCCGTTCCGATGTCTCAACACTGCCTCCCCCGGTCCTACGTCCCCAAGGATCTGCCATCGGCGAGGTACGTCTTCATTAGGCACGACAGCCATCGGTCCCCGCTGCAGCCCCCATACGACGGGCCCTTCCGCGTCCTGGAGGCGGGGGATAAGAACTTTGTGGTGGACATGGGGGGCAGGCCGGAGCGGGTCGCTATAGACCGTCTCAAGCCTGCTCACTTGGACATTGGGGAGCCAATGCAATTGGCCCTACCCCCGCGGCGGGGACGCCCTCCTAGGTCGGCCCCGGCACCTGCCTCTGTTCCTGCTTCGGCCCCGCCTATGGCCCGGGTTTCGGCCCCATCTGTTTCCCCTCCTGTGAAGCGCAGCCGTTATGGCCGCAGGGTCCACCCCCCGACTCGTCACTTGTTTTCCCCGTGACTTTGCACTATGTCATTGACTGTTCTGTTGTAGAGTCTATTTTTATGTTCATGAGTTGCGCTTTTGCTGTTTTGCATTGTTTTGTGTAGGTGAATTCTGGGGGGGCCTGTGTGGTGACCCACATCTATATAACTAGAGACATTCACCTAAGAGAGAATGCACTTCCGCTTCCGGTCCAGAGAGTTCAGTGTCGTTGTCGAATATATGACATGTAAAGTTGGAGCTAGTAAACTACCTCGACTACGTCTACTCTCACGTCTCCTGTCTCGTTGTTTTCTAACTCCACAATATATATATATATATATATATATATATATATATATATATATATATATATATATATATATATATATATATATATAGGTACAGAGGATATCAGAGGCAGAATTTGGGGGGGGGGGGGTTGATGGAGAAAGTGTGTGCCAAGTTGTGTAAATGGAAATGGTTGTTACCCTAGCTGTCATATAGATGTTTTGGTTGCCAATAACGTGGTTGCCTCGATGCTGTGGCAAAGACTGATTGTTCGACCTCCACCAAGAGGTGGAGGTCGAACAATCAGTGGGCCATAGTGGACTTTTTCTGGCAAGGACAGCACTGGATCCAAGCCCCTGCCTTATACTTGCCAGTGGAAGAAGGAGGACAGGGTCTTGTGGACATTACCTCTCGAGTGATGGCCTTTAGGCTGAAGACCGCACAGAGACTGCTTTACTACTGTGTTGTGCAGTGGCTAGACACAGCCAAGCTCATCCTGTGGACAGCTGGTCATCTGAGGTACAGTAAGCAACTGTTTCTGCTGAAGCTGGAGGAGGCAGATATCACAGGCTGTTTGAGGAACCACTGTTTCGTAATAGCTTCATTCCGGCCCGGAACCTGTCTTCAGACAGCATACGATGTTCTCTGAAGGAGACCGGATGTTTGAAGCTGGGACATCTGCTGACACCCTTGGGGACCCTGCAACAACACACCAAAATCAGAACCAGGTTGTTGAGTCATATTATTGAGGAGATGTGTGCGTCACTTCCAGAGTACCTGAGGATATTTATTATAGAGAATTGTGAGCTAGCTGGCCATTGGGAGGAGGATGTGGATTATAGCTTTCCACAGTTGACTGTCTCTCCTAATGTGGGGGAGTAGCAGGAGGTAGAGGGCCGATTCCTTTCTTTCACGACCCCACAACTGGACAAATTTGAAGACTTGGGAAAAAAAGGCAACTTACACCCTGTGTGTGAAGGTGAAACACTTTCAGTCTCTGCAAGCCATGAAAGCGTCGAGGTGGTCTGAGTTTTTTGGCCCAGGCTCTTCCTTGGAAGGCTGCTGGCGGTCCCTGTACAAGCTACTGGTTGAAAAATGGTCAGCTGACCTCCACTGGAGGATTGCGCACGGAGAGATAGCCACAAACAGACACAGAGCACACCTGGATCCTGATCACATAGAGGTGTGTATTTTTATTTATTTTTTGCAGTGTGAAACACATTTATTTGTTCAGTGTCCTAGGTTGGTCGGTGTGTTTGGTTCGTTTTTGGGCTTGGAGAAGGTTTTTTTTTTTCCTTTCTTTTAAGTTGTTTGTATATGGTCCCAAATACCTAGCCAGGAAGAAAGGTACGCATACACTTATACATTTCATATCAACTACTGCCAAATTAGCCATCTGGCTGAGCCGTAAGAACAGGGCCCGGACGGTAGACTGTGTGGACCCTGTGCCGGTTCTTATAGGAATGCTGAGGGCTTGGCTCAGGGTGGAGCACGCCTACTACAAATTGTAGACATTTTAGAGGCTTTCAGCCTTAAATGGGCAATAGGGGGAAATATTGTGCTCAGTGGGAGATGACGAAGACTTGATTTTCTTTTTCTAATTGTTGGCTTTTGTTTTATTTATTTCTTTCTTCTGTAAATTGTGTAAACACAACATCCATTTCATGCTTTCCGTCTTGGGAGGGAGAGAGCTCCCTCCTATGTTGCTCTCCTTGAGGCTTCTTCCTATTTTTTTCTCTCTGTTAAAGGGTTTTTTTTATTTTTGGAGGGGAGGGTTGTTCCTCATCCGATGCGAGGGTGTAAGGACAGGATGTTGTGTTGCTCTAAAGCCCCCTGAGGCAAATTTGTGTTTGTGATGTTGGGCTGTGCAAGTAGTGCTGACTTGACGAAAAACTTTTTTTTCTCTCTTTCTCTCTTTCTCTGATAATGTGTTTTGTAAATCTCTCTCTCTCTCTCTCTCTCTCTCTCTCTCTCTCTCTCTCTCTCTCTCTCTCTCTCTCTCTCTCTCTCTCTCTCTCTCTCTCTCTCTCTCTCTCCCCCCCCACAATGTTTCTGCAGGGCCATAGAGAGAGTTTTTCATTGTTTTACAGTGTGGACGATTTGAACACCTGTTGGTTTTTATAAACACCATGTTTGAACTACTCAGTGACACGTGATCTGAAACTTGTTTTCCATTTGATGAGCTGGATTACAATGAGACAAATGATTCTGAGTATCAGCTGTTGACTGGAATGTAAAATAAATAAATGCACTTTTGAAAATCAAATCTCTCTCTCTCTCTCACTCGCTCTTGCTCTCTTTCTATCTCTCTCTCTCGCTCTCTCTCACTCTGTCTCTCTGTCTTGCTCTCTTTGACTTAATCACTGACTGTCTTCATTCCCAACTCACTCACTGCAAAAACAACTTTCCCATACAACACCCTGCCCTCTATCTTTTATCTTTCTTCAATCTCTCTCTTCCCCCTCTTCCCTCTCTTCTCCACCTCTCTTTCCTACCCTCAGACTTAAGTCTCAGACAGAGATCTGACCTAGTTAGGAGTTGCCTGCAGCCTTATGTGCATTGTGTGCATGTCTGTGTTTGTTTAAGTGTCTAAACGTGTGTGTGTGTGTGTGTGTGTGTGTGTGTGTGTGTGTGTGTGTGTGTGTGTGTGTGTGTGTGTGTGTGTGTGTGTGTGTGTGTGTGTCGGGTCCGGAAGCAGGGCTGGTGTCACTGCCTGCCTGCCTCCCCCTCTAATTAGGCTTGTTAGCTGCCTCTTGGCAAATGAAGTCTAATTTGCTTGCAGATTTCCTGTGTCTTTCTTGCCTTTTCCCAGTCTTGATTTGTCTCTGTCTGTCTGTCTGTCTGTCTGTCTGTCTGTCTGTCTGTCTGTCTGTCTGTCTGTCTGTCTGTCTGTCTGTCTGTCTGTCTGTCTGTCTGTCTGTCTGTCTGTCTGTCTGTCTGCCTGTGTCTCCCTCGCTCCTATTCACTCTTCTAAATCGCTCCGTCTGCTTCCCCACTTGGCCTCAGATTATCCATTTCCTTGCAGTCTTCCTCTTTCACCTTGGGTAACTATTTGGTGTCCTATGCCCTTTTTTTATTTTCTCCTTGTCTATTCTCCTCCATGCACTTTCATTCATTCATTTGTTTATTTATCCCCTCTACTTGGACAATTACCCCACTCTTCCGAGCCGTCCTGCTCGCTGCTCCACCCCCTGTGCCGATCAGGGGAGGGATGGAGACTACCACATGCCTCCTCCGATACATGTGGAGTTGCCAGCCGCTTCTTTTCACCTGCCAGTGAGGCATTTCACCAGGGGGGTGTAGTACATATGAGGATCACGCTATTCCACCTACTTCCCTCCAAACAGGCGCCCTGACTGACCAGAGGAGGCGCTAGTGCAGCGACCAGGACACATACCCACATCCGGCTTCCCACTCGCAGATACGTCCAATTGTATCTGTAGGGACTACCGAACAAGCCGGAGGTGACACGGGGATTCGAACCGGCGATCCCCGTCTTTCTTTCATTACCGTCATATCCAGAGCACGATACTTGTAGATCCATAACTTGGAGGCACATTTCTGTGTAACAGAAGTTAAAATTCTGATCTAATCCCGACCCTTACCTTCCTCTGTTGGACTTCCTCTTCTCAAACAGAAAGTAATCATATAGAGAGCAGGCGTGGGAGGAAAGGAATATAAAAATGGATTTAATGTAGAAAGGAGGTGGTTTCGTTTTGCTTTTGCTTTTTTTTCATTTTTTTTTTTCAAATAAGGGTAAAGAATGGCGAGCTGGAGAGACGCTGAACGAAGCTGCAAATTGTAAACGGGGAGATGTGGTGGGTTGTGGGCGAACGCACAAACGGTTGCCATTAGCGTCGTTAGAAATCACGTATTTATGAACCTGTTTTACATCAAAGTCGGTTTGGTTTTCAGCCCAGTGGGTTGATCACAGCAGCCGTTTAGCATATTTTAGTAACTCCTAAGGTTTGTAAATAAAATAGACCCCTGACAAGCCCTCACTGACGCAATGCATGTCTTTTATTAGACACACACGCGCACATGCACACGCGCGCACAAATATCTCTTTCAAGAGGTTTTACAAGACCATACCAAAAAAAAATGGATGGTGATGAAAGACTTGAATAAGGAACGAGAGGTGTCCCGGGGATCATAGTTTGAAATCCCTGGTGCTTTGTGTCCTTGGGTATAAAGCTTTTTTTTGGGTTGAATTGCATCAGTGGAATATCAGGGGAGCACACGTCTGAAAATAAGCCCTTTTCTAGATTAATTGGGCGATGACGGCACATCAACTTCAGAGGAACTCGTGGCTTTCTTTTTCTCCTAATGCTCAACAACTGAAGTCATTTATAAAAAATCTATAGGTTCAGGTCAAGGGGAGCTACCACAGTAAGTTGATTAGAGAGACGCCCTCTTCATCGTTAGTCACCAGACGGCCAGGCCAGTGTACAGTTCCTTCTATTAAAGACACAAAAAAAAATTGTTGGATAATTACCTAACGGCTTGCATCATCGTGCCGGGTGCGCCCGTAGACAGAATAAGGATGCGGTTTATTCACTGGCTGCCAGGCGATGCTGCAGCCAATGGTGCTTCATAATCATGATTTATTAACGCTCTCTGAGTCGTGTCATTTCTATTTGCTGTAGCGCAACACAACAGATTGGAAATGTTAATATTTGCGGTGGAACGAGCAAATTGCGAGCGCCGGTGCTGCGGGATAATGAAGTCAAGCATATGTCCTTCAGAAAACACAGAATCATAGCCCCTTACTATTGTATGAATCCCTGTGTGTGCATGTGTGTGTGCATGTTTGCAGAATTCTAGGTGTGCCTTCGTTTTCCAATATGCTCATACAAGCGGTCTGCAAATACGTACACACACACACACACACACACACACACACTGCTCCGAAGGTATGTGTGCGCTCCTCCGTGCCTCCGTCTGTTAATTGGATACACGCCATCCATAAAATTGAGCAGAGGCCGTAAACCATAGGCTCAAGGAAGTGTGGCGAGGAAAGAGAGAGAGATTGTTTTAATAAATAGATAAATAAAAGGAGACACACTCCATTTTCTCAGCAGCCCACACGGCAGGGGAGCACTCATTAATCACTTACACAAATAAAACACACGATGCGCTAAACACTGCAGTTTCTGCTGCGTGTAGCGCTTTCAGCCGCTGTGTCACAGTGGCTTTGTTGCTCTTGGTCTCTCCCCCCACCACCACCACCACCTCCCTTTTCCTCCCCAATTGTATCCGGCCAATTACCCCACTCTTCCGAGCTGTCCCGGTCATCCAACCCATCTGCTGATCCGGGGAGGGCTGCAGACTACCACATGCCTCCTCCGATACATGTGGAGTCGCCAGCCGCTTCTTTTCACCTGACAGTGAGGAGTTTCGCCAGGGGGCGTAGTGCGTGGGAGGATCACGCTACTCCCTCTAGCGCCAACGCCCCCCCCCCCCCCCACACACACACACACTTGAACAGGCGCCCCGACAGACCAGAGGAAGCACTAGTGCAGCGGCCAGGACACATACCCACATCCGGCTCCCCACCCATAGACACGGGCAATTGTGTCTGTAGGGACGCCCGACCAAGCCGGAGGTAACACGGGGATTCGAATCCAGCGATCCCCGTGTTGGTAGGCAACGGAATAGACCGCTACGCTACCCGGATGCCCCTTGGTTCACTGCTTATCTGGTCCAGTCTTCCATATATAGGATAATCTTAGGGTGCTGACATCACAGAGGGAGGAGCAGGGAAACCAGGACCACTACTTTCAGCAACACTGTTGTTCATGTCGGCACCAATTATGCTAGGATGACGTAATCAGAGATCACAAATGCTCGCCTAGTCAGGATGCTTGAGTTTGCCACAAAGCAGAGGGTAACACGGGTATTCGAACCAGCGATGCCCGTGTTGGTAGGCAACAGAATAGACCACCGTGCTAATAGGTCTACACAAGTATTTATGGTGGACCACAGCAAAAATACACTGGTGGCATTTCCAGAGTAAGGTGGCATCTGAGGATGTCCTCCTTTATTATTTTCTGTTGTCAAAATATATACTACCCAACAGCTAGGCAAGGTCCAGTAACCAGTAGTGCTTTTGATTCATCATTATATCATTCATATAACAATTTACTAACTTATTAGTTTCTTTTTTCTTCTTTTTTTTTTTGTCGTTTCAGGAGGCAGAGCTCTGGGCTGGTTCTCCCATGAAGTATTTTTATGGTACCTAGTCAGTTTTATGTTTCTGAAGGTCAGTCATAGAGATAAAATATATTATTTGTACCAACAGACAGGCTGGTTTTAGACAAGGGAAATGTCCTCTGTTGCTCTTTCTCATGGTGATGCAGTGTTATGTTTATTTTTCCGCCTCTGCACTAATTCCATCAGGGGACGAGCACGCGAACCCTTTTAAATCAGACATCTCTGACAGTGCAACTGGAAAGACATTGAGGCAAGCAGAGGCTGAATGTTCTGTGTTTTCCTTTTTTTTTTTTGTTGCAGTTATGTTTGTATATCTGAAATAAATGTGCTGGTTGTGACAAGTGGGGGGGGGGAGCACATTGAATGCATCCATATCCATATTCCTCCATTTTTCTTTTCTTTTTCCCCCTCTGGCTCTCTGAGCTCATATCCCCTCATACTGTGATAGGCAGGGTATCTCAGGGCTTTAGCCTGCAACAAATATGGCCCACCAGAGAGATTAGGGAGCCTGATTAAGCCACTGCTAGAGCCAGTCCCAGTCTCTATCAGTATGTCTGCCTCAACTTCCTCCCATAGATTTTCCGACTAATGTCCTTAGAAAGCTGAAGATGGCATTTAATCAGACATCCGGGGAATGCGCGCCCTGCCTTCCTCATTCTAGTGCGGCGCTTTGTTGGCAAACAGTAGCTCACAACATCTTCCATTTTAAGCAGGAATTCTAATGAGTACTGCAATGAGGAGCATTTTCGGCCTCGGTCTTGCCTGTGCTCTAATTGATGCAATGTGACAGGTTTTCTTGTTTGATGGCCTTTGTTGGGTTGCCTTCAATGTGTTTTTTTTTTTCCTGCAGGACCCCCTTGTGGTCGGTTCCCATTCACAATCTCTGAGACCAAACAGCTTCCATTCCTTAACCTCAACCAGACGGCAGTGGGCATGACATTTAGCTATGCAAAACCTCTGTGAATTATTCAAAAGTTTGGCCCTGCACAAATGTCAGTGCGAGGAACATGCATATGATGTTACGAAACAACAAGGAACAGAAAGAGCTTAATTATTCTGGGTTTTGCACATGGCACTTCCAGGTGCTTGTGGCCAGCAGAGTACAATTAACTGAATAGACGTGAAACCCTCCTGTGCAAAAAGGAGGACAGTGGAATGGTGAGGATGCAAGGAGTGGAGGTGACGAAGGCATATGAGTTTAAATACTTTGGGTCAGCTGTCCAAAGTAACAGGGAGTGCAGTAGAGAGGTGAAGAAGAGAGTGCAGGCAGGGTGGAGTGGGAGGAGAAGAGTGTCAGGAGTGATTTGCGACAGAAGGGTACCAGCAAGAGTTAAAGGGAAGGTTTACAAGATGGTTGTGAGACCAGCTATGTTGTATGGTTTGGAGACAGTGGCACTGATGAAAAGACAGGAGGCGGAGCTGGAGGTGGCAGAGTTGAGGATGCTATGATTTTCACTGCGAGTGATGAAGAAGGACAGGATTAGGAACGATTATATTAGAGGGACCGCTCAGGTTGGACAGTTTGGAGACAAAGCAAGAGAGGAAAGATTGAGATGGCTTGGACATGTGTGGAGGAGAGATGCTGGGTATATTGGGA
Source organism: Lampris incognitus (assembly GCF_029633865.1). NCBI lineage: Eukaryota > Metazoa > Chordata > Actinopteri > Lampriformes > Lampridae > Lampris > Lampris incognitus. Next base: position 12,997,822 of record NC_079222.1, on the reverse strand, counting down.
GAAGGATGCTGAATATGGAGCTGCCAGGGAAGAGGAGAAGAGGAAGGCCAAAGAGGAGGTCTGTGAATGTGGTGAGGGAGGACATGCAGGTGGCTGGTGTGACAGAGGTAGATGCAGAGGACAGGAAGAAATGGAAACAGTTGATCCGCTATGGCGACCCCTAACGGGAGCAGCCAAAAGTGGTAGTAGTAGTAGTCGTGCAACCAACCTTTCCTGATTGGTGTCGGCTTTGCAAAAAATTATCCTCTGACATGAAACATGAAATATGACGTTGTTAACATGATTAACAAGAACATGGGTAAGGCGTTTCAAGGCAGCATGCAGTGTACTGCACACTGTAAATATTTGTTCTGATCGAGAGTGTCCAAGCTGGCTTCCATTTGCTAGGGCATAGTTGTGATAATTGCACTTAGACATGCCTCCAATGTGTATCTCAGTAGGTACCGGAACAAAATACTCATTGATATCTCAAGAAAAAAAAAAATTCTTGTATATTTTTCATATGTAAAAATGGAAGATTGCCTTGTTGACAATCCACTGCGGTTTTTTTCCGTGTTTGACTGTCCATGCCACCATACCATACTGTAATAGAAGATGTTATGATGGACTTGATAATGGCTGAGTAAAACAGAACGAGCAGTTGATGTTTGATCCAGTATTCTTTAAGCTGCCTAAGAAAGTAATGTCCTTGTTGGGCTTTTGCAATGATGTGTTCAGCATTAATTTTCCACTTCAGGTTATTGCTGATGTATGTTCCAAGGAATTTAAAAGAGTCGGTGGTGGTGATGGGGTCTCCGTTCATTTGTGTGGGTGTTTTAGGATTCGCCATGCATCGGAAGTCAATAATGAGTTCTTGGGTTTTGACTATATTAAGCAGAAGGTTGTTTGCACACCGAGTGACAGCTTGGTCTACTGCAGTGCGGTACTGGGCTTCATCATTGTTGGAGATGAGGCCTACAATGGTTGCGTCGTCTGCGTATTTTATTATTTTCACAGGGCTATCTGTGGGTGTAAAGTGGGTGGTGTAAAGTGAGAACAGCCAGGGGGAGAGAACACAGCCCTGAGGAGCACCTGTACTGAGGGTAAGAGGGTGTGAGGTTAGGTTATTAACCTTCACCCTCTGTGGCCTGCTCCACAGGAAGCTCCGAATCCAGTGGCATATGGCTGGGTCAGTGGTCATATCCAAGAGTATGGTAACGAGTTGAGTGGGTTGATGGGAGTTGACAATATACCAAGAATTCTGAACATGTGTATGTGTACAATTTCCCTTGCTGTGTCTAAGTTTCCCATGTGACACGGCAAAGCAAACTCCGAATAAGTGAAATCTTAGAACAACCTGATTTGTAGTCTGGCAGAATCATTTAATGCCAATCATTTGGTAGGGTATGTTGCACCCAATTAGTGCACTGACATTTTATCAGCAATATATAAGTTGGTGAAACAGTTAATCCGTAAGTTAGAGAAATTACTAATTCCATCAGACAGAGAGATCCTAGATGGGTTATTAATGTCACATCATTGCAACAGTGATCCAATAATTTGGCATGTGAGACAACATGAGGTATAGCCTCATGGTGCCACCACCACTGCTACTCCAGTCCTGCCATAGATGTGCCCAAATCAATTAAGTTGACAGCCTTTACACATAAAACAGGACTTGATGTGTTTATTTTTACACAGTCACAGTCTGACAAAAGTTATTTCCAAACTCATCCATATTGAACAACTATAGTGGTGTGTGTGTGGGGGGGGGGCAGAAAGTGAAACCACTTCCTGTTTCTTTCAACTTCCCCCCTCCTCTCCTTTCTTCATCGCTAGCTCTCTCATACAGACTCCCGCTGACATGGCACATCTGCAAGCAGGCGCTGGCAGCACATCTGTGTCAAATTAGAGTGTAACATTAGCATCAAACAGCCCCGCAAACATGCAAGAGAACTTTTCCATCCCGGGACCTAGGGGGTCCGACTGCACCTCCGACTGCGTTGTGTCTCTGTCTCTCCCTCTCTCCCCCTCCCTCTCTCTCTCTCTCTCTCTCTCTCTCTCTCTCTCTCTCTCTCTCTCTCTCTCTGTGTAACTTCCACTACTGCAACTGGATGCTCACATTGCATTAGAAAATATATTCCTTTTCCCCAAAGCTCTTTAGTATTCCACTAGCCCAAGGAGGCAAACCCTACTGGAAAATACACAGAAGCCTTGATAAGTTCATACTCGTGACACTTAATCAGTTTTACCATTTGGTGCTTGTGAGATGCTGAAATAAAAAAAAAAAGGGAAAAGTTGTATTTTTTATAATTTTTCTAAGTGGTTCTAAGAGGCATTTCACTTGAGCCAACTAGCCTAATAAAGGACCCATTCAATAATGATTTTGAAATGCCTCTTAATGTGGCTCAAAAGGTGTTTAATTTAAAATTTTCCAAACAGGTTGGTAGGCTGTTTTTTTTTTCAATGAATGAATGAATGGCTTTATTTGTCATTGCACAGCTGTACAATGAAATTAAGTGCAATTCCCCAGTGGTGCAAGCAAGATAATAATAATACTAATAATAATGATAGAATTAAAAAATAAAATATATACCACTAAGCAAAATACAAATAGATACACATTTGCAGCACAGTCAACATATAGGTAATGTATACATAAGTGTAAAAACAAGTGTAATATCTATTGAGCTAGATAAATAGTCAGTCTGCGTATTGCACTAACCAAATCAGCGTATTTTATTGCACATGCCGAATGTACAGGAGGTATTGCACAGTTTCAAGATATTGCACCCTTAGAGTTGCATGTATTCCTTTGCTCTTGAAACATCAAAAAAATAAAAAATAAAAAAGAGCCAAATAACATATTTATATTACCCTCAGGACGACCTGTCAAGATGAGGGGAAATGATAAAGACACGTCTTTGAAGAAAAATATTAAAAGTGTCGATGGACTGAAAATGGGGGGGGGGGGGGTTGGTTGTGTGACATCCTGCGTGCTGGGTTCCTCGGAGGAATGTCAAAGCTTTTCAGTTCCTAACGCCTCTCCTCTAAACTCCATCTGCTCTCCTGGTAGGGATATCTATTCATGGTAGTTTGCTTGACAAGAAAAAAGGAAAAAAGAAATCCACGACAAAGCCTGGAAGTGTAGAAAGGAGTGCAGAAAGTGAGGCCTATTTGCCGGCTTTTCATTTGGTGATAAATACCATCTGCAGGGTCTGTCTACACTCCTCTGGCTAGGATGCAGCGATGCATTTCTCTCCTCCATGAGTGGTTTCCTCAATGGAGCGCATCCGCTGAGTATCTGTGTATTTCTGAAGAGAGGGTACTGTAAGGGGGCAGAGTGTAAGGATGCAAGGGGCTGAGTTACAAGTGGTATGAGCGGTGGGAGAAAGACGAGCAGGGGTTGCATTGTGTACATGATGAAGGGCTGCTGTTCAGAGTCCGGGCTGCGTGTCTCCCATACAAAAACATCTCTGTGCTGTCAGGGAACAGACGAGCACCGGGTTCAGGTGAGAGTATAGCATGAAAAGCCTGTTACTGCTGAGGCAGTGCAGAGAGTGGGGGAGGCGAGAGGAGTCTGGCGCAGCTTAGCCAGGGTTTTGTGGTCTCGCCACACAAAGCAGTCATGAAATTCAGCTCGTACAGTTCGACACGATTAATGATCGGGGGAAATCTCCCGATTCCTAAGGATGAAGGATAAATTAATTAATCAGTCAGTCATTTGTTGATAAAATTATTCTGCATGGATTTTTATTCTTTATTTTTTGCCCCCTTTTTCTCCCCAATTGTATCCGGCCAATTACCCCCTCTGCCAGTCCGGGGTGGGCTGCAGACTACCACATGCCCCTCTGATACATGTGGAGTTGCCAGCCGCTTCTTTTCACCTGGCAGTGAGGAGTTTCGCCAGGGAGATGTAGCACGTGGGAGGAACGCACCACCCCCCCCCCCCAAACAGGTGCCCTGACCGACCAGAGGAGGCGCTAGTGCAGCGACCAGGACACATACCCACATCCGGCTTCCCACCTGTAGACACGGCCAATTGTGTCTGTAGGGACGCCCGACCATGCCGGAGGTAACACGGGGATTCAAACCGGTGAGCCCCGTGTTGGTAGGCAACAGAATAGACCGCCATACTCCCCGGACGCTCTGCATGGGTTTTAATGAAATGTTCGAGATTATGATGATGGTGTCAATAGAGCGGACCTTCCATTCATCAATAGTTTGAGTTTCTGATGCATTCAGTTTGCATTTCAGAGGAGGTAGTGGAATGATAATGGAGTCTAGGAGGCCCTTAGTGGCTCTTGTGTCTCATATCATGCTCAGTCATCTTCACAGTCGGTAAAGTCAGCACATTTCTGCTACCATTAAATTTACTATGCCTCATTGGGGATTGACGCCGTACACCATCAGTGTCATTGCGGTGCATTGTGCAATTCAAGAAAGATTCACTCTTTAATGCAAGGAGGAGTTATTGATATTAAGTGCTCCACATGCTTAGAAGTCATGTTCACCTAACCTCGCCACAGAAAGCCGGTGATGATTTTTACCCCATATACTGTACACTCCATCAGGCAGCAGGATAATTATGTCCTCTAATGATGATGATGACAGGATTAAAGTCATTTCACAGGCATTGTTTCATCACCCACACATGTTGGAAATTAACATTCAGTATAGTGTCCACGGACCGAGCTGTCCTTTGATGGTTAAATGAAGAAGCGCTCGCCCAGATGTGGGAATGTTTTCACTGCTGTATCCGATTGTCTGAAGTTATAGTTCAGAGCTTCTCGGTGACTCACGCTGTGGGCCACAACAGAGTAAAGGCAAAAAAAACAAACTGTTTTTGATTTTATTCCCCATTATTCCCCAATCTTCCGAGCCATCCCGGTCGCTGCAGACTACCACATGCTTCCTCCGATACATGTGGAGTTGCCAGCCGCTTCTTTTCACCTGACAGTGAGGAGTTTCGCCAGGGGGACGTAGCACGTGGGAGGATCACGCTATTCCCCCCCAGTCCCCCCCCCCCAAACAAAAACAGGCGCCCCGACCAACCAGAGGAGGCGCTAGTGCAGCGACCAGGACACATGCCCAAATCCGGCTTCCCACCTGCAGACTGCCAATTGTCACCGTAGGGACGCTCGACCAAGCCAGAGGTAACACGGGGATTCGAGCCGGCGATCCCCATGATGGTTGGCAACAGAATAGACAACCATGCCACCTGGATGTCTGGCATAATGTTATTTAGCTGTCTGTAAACATATATATATGTATATATATGTATGTATGTATATACACATACACACATACATACATACATGCATACATATATATATATATAATTGCCCATACATCAAAGTCGTGCTGTCATTCTCAAGACAATCATCATCCTCACTCGTCGCAATATACAATCTGTTTGGGAGCCATTTTAGATGTTGGTCTTCTGTAAATGATTTCCCATTACCTCATTTGCAGACACACCATGGAATCAAATAACAAATACCAAATGTCATAGTGTAGTTAGTAGAACATTTCAAAAAATCATCATTATGTCAGCTCATCTGCCAAGTATATTTGTGATGAATTTTGCTTTCAAAAAATCTCAGGGAATTTTCATTCACTTGTTTTTATTCAGGCTTTGCTGGAGTTGTATTGACTCTTTGATAATATATGAGGTCTAGTGAAGCTTCACTCAGTTGGTTTTTATGTAAATGCCACATTACAACATGGCTGGCCATTTTTGGCTGTTTCAGTTCAGACACGTTGTTGTACCGGTTTAACAGGAGGGTAAGAGATACTTACGCCCTCTATGAAATCCACAATATTATTCTACATGTAGTCTGCAAACCACCATTATTAATTAATGGAAAATATCTGCCATTGTAGTGATATTATTTCATTTCCAGTGAAAAGCAGTTTGTATATTCTCTTGATACTATGGTTAAATAATTGCCCTTTTCTCCCTTGTTTCAAGGTACTGAGAATTTCTTCTCCATATTCTCAGAGCGAGTGGAACTGCATGTCTCAAGAAAAAAAAAAGGATTTGAAACTACTTTTTTGTGTCAATAAAGATTTTTATTCTATTTCACTGGCACAGTATCAATTTAGGGATCATGTTTCAAAGTTGTTTCATTAGTTTGGTTATACTATCTGATTACCACTCAGTTTGGTTATACTATCTGATTACCATCTTTGGGACTTTCAAGCAGTGTACTGCTGACCAGCCTTGCATGGAGAGTATTTAAAGTAAGGAACATATAGGAGGAGCCTTACAGAAATGTTTTCTGTACATACAGTATACACAGCATTCAGACGGGATGCCAAACTGTGGAAAAATTGTTTAAAATGATTTAACTCTCAGTGTTGTTTATCCAAGGCTGTCGAAATAACAGTTTGTTTTTAGGACATCATAAAAATGGTAATCTCTCTCACTTGGGGGGGAATTGCTTCGCTTCCTGAAGGTCTTTCGGTCTGAATTTGGCTCTTATATTTTCCCAAAGCAATTAAAGTTGGGGTGAATTTGGTTGTCTTCTGCTCTCTTTGGTGGGATGTGGGGATTGTTTTTCTACTGAGTTGAGCTTTGTATTTGTCTATTTATGGAGCGCTCATAATCATGGTCAGAGACACAGCACCCTCTGCTGGTGAAAATAAAAACATCATTCTCCTTGGCCTGGTATTTTGAGTCTGGGAGAGGATGCTCTATGCAGACAGGTGTGGTTTTGTGTCTTTAAACGAGAGTGTGTGTGCGTGTGTGCATATGTGTGCTGAGACACAGTAATTTTCTTCTCTCTTTCATTCAGGCGTGTGTGCGTGCTCTCACTTCACCTCGGGACTGAACTGTGAACGCTGCATGGACGGTTACTATGGCAACCCTTTGATTGGCACACCCGGTGACTGCCAACCTTGCCCTTGCCCAGATCACACCAGCTGTGCCCAGATAGCAGAGACAGGGGACGTGGTCTGTACCAACTGCCCTACAGGACAGACTGGTAAGATGAACCATCTGCAATCTGACCAAAAAATGTATAATGTGTTTTATTTATCATTATTTTTTTGTTATTGTTGTTGTTTTTGTTGTTGTTATAAACTTATTTGTGTAACACTTCTCAAAACAATAATAATAATAATAATAAACATTTTATTTAAAGGCGGCTTTCATGACACTCAAGGTCACCTTACATCAAATACAATAAACCAAAGCAGTAAAAAATATTAGTGCAATCAACAATAAAACACACAATAAGCAATAGAGCATACATCAGCAGGAGTTAAAAAAAAAGATGAATTTGATGGTATTAACAACTGATTCTGTTAAAGTGAGTATGCTTGTTTTAAAAGGTTGGTTTTCAGAGCAGTTCTGTAATGGAGTCCAGTAAGCGGATCTGACGGGGAGTGGAGTTCCAGAGTTTGGGTGCAGCATAGGAGAAAGCCCTGGTACCGGTTTTGCTAAGGTTGATGGCTGGTAGGGCCAATAGACCTGCTGGTGAAGACCAGAGGGAGTGAGATGGAGTCTGAAGGAGGTCTGTGAGATAAGCAGGAGATAGGTTATGAAGATCTTTTAATATTAATAACACAATTTTAAAATTAATCCGCTGTGACACAGGAGGCCAGTGTAATTGAATCAGCAATGGAGAGACATGGTCAGTGGAGTTTGATCATGTAATAATCCATAATGCAGAATTCTGGATGAGTTGAAGTCGGTGAATAAGTTTGTTGGGAATGCCTGCCAGGATCACATTGCTGTAATCAATGTGTGATGTGACCAAAGCATTGGCTAAGACTTCCGTGGAGTGTTGTGTTAAAGCAAGGTGTAGTCTGGAGATGTTTCGCAGATGAAAAAAGACGATCCGGGAGACATTGCTTATATGACTGGGACAGGAAAGGGTACTATCTAGGATAACACCAAGGCTCTTAGCCTGAGCGGAGACAGGTATGGTGGCTCCAGCAATGGGGAGTGAGCAAATATTAGTTTTTGAGAGTGTGGATTTAGTGCCAGTGAGGAGCAGCTCAGTTTTACTACTGTTGAATTTAAGATAATTGTTACTCATCCATATCTGTATATCATGGAGACAAGCAGTGAGGGTACTGGAGGGGAGAGTGGAAGTGGGCTTAATGGACACATAAAGCTGTCTATCATCAGCATAGCTGTGGAAATGGATACCATAGTGATGGAAGATTTTGCTAAAATGGAGGCGGTAAATAATAAACAAGAGTGGCCCCACCACTGAACCTTGTGGGACTCCATGAGGAACTAACAAATTTTCTGACCAGTAATTCTGAATTTGTACACAATGTGTCCTCTCTGTGAGATATAAAGCAAACCACTGATACACAGTGCCCTTATCTCCAATGTTAGCCAGATGATCCATTAGGAGCTGATGGGATATATTATCAAAGGCTGTGGTGAGGTCAATGAGGATGGGGATAGAAAGTAGACCAGAGTCAGCTGCATGAAGGAAGTCATTAGTGATCTTAACCAGGGATGTTTCTGTGCTATGTTTTGGGTGAAAGCCAGATCGGAATTGTTCAGCGATTAATAAGCGAGTAATAAGTTCAGAAATGTGACTTTCAGTTGGAAGACTGAAGTCACATAGGACAGTGGATGGGGACAGTTCCATGGCACTTGCTGATGGTAAGTCAATCTGCATGATGTTAGCAGAGGTTGGCTGCTCATGAATGGTACTAATTTTAGAGTTGAAAAACTTCAAAAAAGCAGAGCATTGTTTATCAGAAAGGTTAATGTTCATATTGGTTTCAGATTGATTTAGTAACATTTTAACTGTGGAGAAGAGAGTTTCAGTATTCCTTCAAGTATACTGATGATATTTGCATAATTGGATGTTTTAGCTGTTGAAAGCGCATTTTTGTAATGGAGTACATGATCGGAATACATTTGTTTGTGAACAGCAAGTACAGTCTTATTGCAAAGCCTCTCAAGGCACTGACCTAAAGCCTTGAGCTGACGTAATTCAGATGTTTACAAGGGAGCAGTATGGGGCAAATGAGACAACCTGTGTTTTCGGGGGGGGGGGGCTAAAGTATCAAGTGTAGAATATAAAATATTGTTGTCGTAGTCCATAAGATCAGGGAGTGAGGAGGTGGGAGCAAGAATATGGTTCAAGGTATTAAATTGATGAGATCATATGGATTAACATATCTAATGTTGCAGTATGATATGGTACAATGCACCCTTGATTTACTGAGCACTAGGTTGGTGTTGAATAATACAGCTTTATTGTCAGAGATGGGTGGTTCAGCAGAGGTGATGTTATATGGTGCAATGCCAGAACAGCAAACCAAGTCAAATCAAGGATATGACCCTTGGTGTGGGTTGTAAAGTTGACATATTGCATTAGATCAAAACAATCTAACATTGCTTTAAAATCTTTAGTGAACATATTGTCAGTGTTATCAAAATGAACATTTAAATCCCCCTTTAGAATTATATTCATATATATCCAGCTCAGATCAACCCAACTCGTGCCCACAAAGTCTAACCAAAACCTGGGTGTCATGATGACCAACTAACCTTTAAGGTTCACGTGGCCTTGACTGTCCGGCCGTGCCGATTTGCCCTGTTCAACATCAGGAAAATCAGACCCTACCTGTCTGAGCATGCAGCATAACTCCTGGGACAGGCTCTTGTAATATCACGTATTGACTACTGCAACTCCTTACTGGCAGGGCTCCCTGCATGTACTTTCAAACCTCTGCAATTGATCCAGAACGCAACAGCACGTCCGGTCTTCAGCCAACCCAAAACAGCACATGTCACTCCACTGTTCATATCCCTCCACTGGCTCCTTGATGCTCGCTTACAAAACAGCAACTAAAATGCTCCCACCTACCTGAACTCCCTCATTCAGGTCTACACTCAGTCCCACTCACTACGCTCTGCCAGTGAAAGGCGCCTGGCACATCTGCCACAACGAGGCCCTAAGTCACTAGCCAGACTCCTCTCTCTTTAGTTCCCCGGTTGTGGAACGAGTTACCAAACTCCATTCAAACCGCTGAGTCCCTCTCCATCTTTAAGAAGAAGCTAAAGACCCAGCTCTTTCACACAAAAAAGCACCAAAAAAAAACACTTCTATGCATCCTATGCATTGCCTTTGTGCACCGCCCGTTGACACCTATGTCCTATCGGACTTGAACCTATTTTTTTGGCACTAACTTGTATTGTTGTCTCCTGACTAGATCCTTGCTTGTGTTATATAAACTCTCAGATGTACTTCACTTTGGATAAAAGCATCTGCTAAATGAAATTGCAGCGTTGTAACATATTTGGAGACATTATGTTATGGCTGTTTAAAGCTGTTGAGAATTCAGTGATAAAAAAATATTCGATGCCTTAGGTGGTCTGTACAGAGCAGCAGTAATAATGGGTGTAGGTCCATAGAGCTTAACAGCCAGCAGTTCAAAGGAAGCTTGATCAGTTAGAGAGAGTGGAGTTAGTTTTATACTATCACGATGGATCAGCGCAAGGCCGCCACCTCTGCCCGAAGACCGAGGTTTGCATATGTAAACAAATCCTGGTGGAGTTGCTGAATTTAGCTGTAGAAAGTCATGTTACTGCCAGGTTTCCATGGGACATAAATAGTCCAGTTTGTGCTCTGTGATGAAGTCCTTGACCAAAGGGGCCCTTTGGTAATAGATCGGATATTGTAGGCGACAAACTTATGACAGGTCGTGCAGATATAAACAGCTGATTTAACTAGAGGAGTTAGCACACTGTGGCCTACATGCCGGTTATGTCGTAATATGTCATGTGGCTAATAATAGCCTGTATGGGGAAAACTCCTGATGAGAGGGTCAATGACAGATGAGGCCAGTGGGGGAGCTATCGGACAAACCAGTACTGTGGGGTGCCATCGAAGGTGAAAACGGAGGTTCCGGGAGGGAAGTGTGGGATGTAAGCAGTCAGTCACGTGGAGAAGACTGTATGGCGTACTACAGGCTGGCCGCTAGCATTCGGCTTCAAGACCAAAACAACCTTACAAAGTGCTTCACAAAACAAGGTAAAGAGCCGGGAACAAGAAAAGAGTTCAAAGTGGCAAAAGAGCCTAAAGGAGGACTAAACAAAATTCACAAAATGAGACAGGGATGACTAAAAGAATAGAATAATAAAAAGCTAATAAAAAGGAGGACTCAAAGCTACACTATTAAAAAGCCAAAACATAGAAGTGTGTTTTATGAAGTGACCCAGTCACCTTACGAAGAAAAAGATAAGAATGTTTTTATATGTTACCATCTCAAAAATATCTCTTAGAGACCTCTGATATGATACTGAAGGGACTGACCAGCATTCAAATAATCCCTTCCCAGTGATTTGCAGTGCCAGGATTGAGCTGATACCATATTCACAACCATTTATTTTTTTTCTTTTATGAATGACTTTTGGTAGAGATGAAATTAACCTCCAACCCCATCCTATCCCACAGCCTCCCATCACTTCTCTATTTCCTCCCCATTAAGTTCACCTTTTTCTCTATGCAGGGATGCGTTGTCAGATGTGTGAGGATGGTTACCATGGTGACCCCCTGGGCCAATTTGGACCGGTTCGAACATGTTTGAGATGTGACTGCAATGGCAATGTCGACCTCAATGCAGTTGGCATATGTGATCACATGACTGGCCGATGCCTTAAATGCCAGGGCCATACGGAGGGTGACCACTGCCAACGCTGCCAAAAGGGTTTCTATGGTGATGCTATGAGCCAGAACAGGGGCCAGAAGTGCAAACGTGAGTGACAGGGGAGGAGTTTGGGTGGAGTTCTGGCTGGTTTATTTCGTTTTATGTTTTGGGTGCAAGTGTATGATGGAGAACAAAATTGGAGGATTAATACATATTAGTGGGTGTGGATGTGTCTGTCTGCAACAAAATGTGTGTGCAGTTGTTGATAAATGGGGTTGATTGTATAGCAGCAAAAAACATAAGATTTCTTCAGACTGAAAATGTAATTTGCACCTTAAAAGTAAAAAAAAAGTTATTTCAGATCCATAAGAGAGCCGTCAGGGGACCCTGGAGTGTCACGCATTAGTCTGGAAATGTTTGGTGGACAAATTCCAGTACAAAAGAAAGGAACGGTTTAGAGACAAATGTTTCAGCTTTAGCATTCGACTGGAGTGGCAGTCTATTCCGTTGCCTTCCAACACGGGGGTCGCCAGTTCGAATCCCCGTGTTACCTCCGGCTTGGTCGGGTGTCCCTGTAGAGCCTGATAATGTAATAAATCCCCGATAATGTAATAACCCTGATAATGTAATAAAAAAAATGCACTTGAGGCCATTGAAAATGCAATAAAACCTGATAATGTAATAACTTCCTCATAATGTAATAAAATGATCCAACTTTGAGGAAGAGTAGCGCATTCATGCACGTCCAACTTTGACCTGTCGGTGGCGCTAGACCTCTCGAGCTTGCGTTGCTTAAACAGTATCACCACTTGAATCCATTTATGGGTGGTCTGCTGTTAAATTATTACAATATTGGGGAATTATTACATTATCAGGACCAGGGAAATGAAGGCTAACCTGATAATGTAATAATGTCCCGTTAATGTAACACATTATTACATTATTGGTAAAAAGTTTATTACATTATTGGGAAATGCACTTTATTACATTATCAGGAAGCTATTACATTATCAGGTTTTATTGCATTTTCAATGGACTCGAGCAGATTTTTATTACATTATCGGGGTTATTACATTATTGGGATTTTATTACATTATCAGGTTCTACAGTCCCTACAGACACCATTGGCCGTGTCTGCAGGTGGGAAGGGGGAACTGGGGGGAATACCGTGAGCCTCCCACGCGCTACGTCCCCCTGGCAAAACTCTTCACTGTCCGGTGAAAAGAAGTGGCTGGCGACTCCACATGTATCGGAGGAGGCATGTGGTAGTCTGCAGCCCTCCCCGGATCGGCAGGGGGGTGGAGCAGAGGTGGATAGCTCGGAAGAGTGGGATAATTGTTTGAATACAATTGGGGAGAAAAAGTTAAAATAAGACGAGTGTTATTATAAAGATATGGGGGGATAAATGAAGTGTACACGTGTTGTGGCGATGCGTAAGAAAGGAATTAAGAGAGTCAGGCAGTAGAACGGTGTATGGAGTCATGGGGTTGGGAGAGTTCAGATCAAATTAAATGGGGATGAGAAAAGGTCAAAGCAAATGAAAGAAAAGACAGGAAGAGAAAAGAAACAGACATTGTTTGGCAGAGAACTGCACAGCGAGAATTGAGATGCAGTCATCTCCTAATTTAATTTGCACATAAATGTTCTTAACGAAAGCTTTTCTACCCACAAGCCCAAGTGTTGAGTCCATGCAGAACATCCAAAAAAGTAGAAATATGACCACGATTCTCCCTAACATTCATTTTCTGTCTCCCACTGGCCTCTGCCCAACACTGGGGCATTCCAGAGATTTAGTAGTGAGATTTGGGGCTATTGTAAGGGAAAAGCCCCGTTAAACCTAGAGAGATGCACCTGCAGAAATATGTGGGGTTGACAATTCCTTTACTGCATGTGTGATAGATGTTAGATGAAGATTGTTGGTTTTGCTGTCTCCTATAGCTTGCAGCTGCAGTCCTGCTGGAACTTCAGGGCTGCTGGAGGAATGTCACCCCCAGACAGGAAGTTGTCGGTGCCTCAGTCATGTTACTGGGCGTGACTGCGGCCATTGTGAAGTTGGCTTCTTTAACCTGCAACCTGGAAGGGGATGTGAGAGGTAAAGCGGTTCCTCGGCAATGCTAGAGGGATTCGATGGAGGAAAAATAAATTACCCCAAACCATTTTCCTTTCTCCTCGCTCCTTAGGTGCAACTGTAATCCAATTGGCTCTCTGTCCACGGCATGTCACCTGGTCACAGGACAGTGTATGTGTCGCCTGGGAGTGGAGGGTATACAGTGTGACTCTTGTCGAGTGGGCTTCTTTGGATTCTCCTCACGAGGTTGCAGAGGTATCGGGGCTTCGCCTGAGGCACAACACAACATTACACCACAGTATACACCATGCTACTGTAAATCATGTTGACCACGTACAAGAGGAAGCATTTCTAACTGTCCCATCTGTTCTACCTTATCCATCTGTTGTTCTCTCCATCTCTCCCTTCGGCCTGTGGTTGTCCCCCCATCCACTCCCAGCCTGCAACTGTGACCCGATGGGCTCCATTTCCATGCAGTGTCACAGCAATGGTACCTGCCACTGTCGCCAGGGCTTCGTTGGTTATAAGTGTGACAAATGTGAGTCGAACTACTACCACAACAGAGCCACGCACCAGTGTGAGGAGTGCCCGGTCTGTTACGGTCTGGTTAAGGAGAAGGTGAGGTTGTGCTCGTGCATGTCTGTGTGTGTGAGATGGGGTGTAGGAAGGAGAGGAAACAAGAGGCGGAAATGGTGGTGAATAGAGAGAAAAGAAAGGAGTGATAATCGGAGTGCTCCCCTGTACCTATATATATATATATATATATTTTATTTTATTTTTGAAATGCTTAACATGTAAACCTATTTCATACAGTGTGTCTTCACACCTGGCAATACGCACTGCAATTTGCTGTGACCGTAGCCCCGATCCTCCAGCTTATCTTGTGTTTGTACTCCGTCATGCCAGACATATGGCTCCTTTGTGTATCTGGATCACAAATACACAGTGGATGCACAGTGAAACCGAAAACCACATTTGCCATAGTGAGCTTCAGTACAGCTCCTATATGTCCCTTGAGATTAGCAGCAGCCCATACCCGTATGCTAATGTGCTCTGCCGGTGGTTCTGTGCTCATAGGCCAAGTCTGTAGCAATAGAGTCTTTTTGTTCCCTGTATCTCTGTTTATATTTTTTGTCCCAGCCGAAGTCGTGTTGTGTTTTCTCTGGACTGGTTGTACCTGTGTGAGAGCACGTGTGCAAGGGAGCAAGTGTTAGTGATTCAGTGAACAACCCATGTCCTGTCTGCCCTGAACACCTGCAATTACCCTCACTGTCCCCAATCCCTCCTTCTCTTCTTTTCTCCACTTTACCTCTCTCCCCCTCCCCTTCTCTCTGTTGCTGGCTTTCTGCTGTTCGAGTTTATCTCTTGTGTATATATAAAATTCAATTCAGTTCAATTCAATTCAATTCAATTCAAAGGTAGAAGACTAACGAGCGGAGAGCCAGACAGAGAGCCAGAGAAAGAAAGATTGGGAAATACAGAAAAGCATAGTCAATAATGAAAGGATCTACAATTACTACTACTATTATTCCAGCTGCTCCCGTTAGGGGTCGCCATAGCGGATCATCCGTTTCCATCTCTTCCTGTCCTCTGCATCTTCCTCTGTCACGCCAGCCACCTGCATGTCCTCCGTCACCACATCCATAAACCTCCTCTTTGGCCTTCCTCTTTTCCTATTCCCTGGCAGCTCCATATTCAGCATCCTTCTCCCAATATACCCAGCATCTCTCCCCCACACATGTCCAAACAATCTCAATCTTGCCTCTCTTGCTTTTTCCCCAATCCGTCCAAACTGAGCTGTCCCTCTAATGTACTCGTTCCTAATCCTGTCCTTCTTCGTCACTCCCAATGAAAATCTTAGTATCTTCAACTCTGCCAACTCCAGCTCCACCTCCTGTCTTTTCATCAGTGCCACTGTCTCCAAACTATATAACATAGCTGGTCTCACTACTATCTTGTAAACCTTCCCTTTAACTCTTGCTGGTACCCTTCTGTTGCAAATCACTCTTGACACTCTTCTCCACCTACTCCACTCTGCCTGCACTCTCTTCTTCACCTCTCTTCTGCACTCCCGTTACATTGAACAGTTGACCCCAAGTATTTAAACTCATATGCCTTTGTCACCTCTACTCCTTGTATCCTGACCATTCCACTGTCCTCCCTCTCATTCATGCATATGTATTCCATCTTGCTCCTACTGGCTTTCATTCCTCTTCTCTCCAGTGCATACCTCCACCTCTCCAAGCTCTCCTCCACCTGCATCTTATTCTCGCTACAGATCAAAATGTCATCCGTGAACATTATAGTCCACAGAGACTCCTGCCTGATCTTGTCTGTCAACCTGTCCATCACCATTGCAAACAAAAAAGGGCTCAGAGCTGATCCTTGGTGTAATCCCACCTCCATCTTGAACCCATCCGTCATACTGCTCACCTCACCACTGTCACACTTTCCTCATACATATCCTGGACCACTCTTACATACTTCTCTGCCACTCCTGACTTCCTCATACAATACCACACCTCCTCTCTTGGCACCCTGTCCTATGCTTTCTCTAAATCCACAAAGACACAATGTAACTCCCTCTGACCTTCTCTATACTTCTCCATCAACATTCTCAAAGCAAACATCGCATTTGTAGGGCTTTCATGGCATGAAACCATACTGCTGCTCGCTAATCGTCACCTCTCCTCTTCACCTAGCTTCCACTACTCTTTCCCATATCTTCATGCTGTGGCTGATCAACTTTATACTTCTGTAGTTGCTACAGTTCTGCACATCATCCTTATTCTTGAAAATCGGTACCAGTATGCTTCTTCTCCACTCCTCCGGCATCCTCTCACTTTACAAGATTTTGTTAAACAATCTAGTTAAAAACTCCACTGCCATCTCTCCTGAACATCTCCATGCCTCCACAGGTATGTCATCTGGACCAACCACCTTTCCACTCTTCATCTCTCACTTCACCTCTGCCCTCACTTCCTCCCTGCTAATCCACTGCACTTCCTGATTAACTACCCCCACATTATCCAATCTTCTTTCTCTCTCATTTTCTTTCTCATTTATCAGCCCCTCAAAGTACTCCTTCCACCTTCTCAGCACTCTCTCCTCGCTTGTCAGCAAATTCCCATCTATATCCTTCATCGCCATAACCTACTGCATATCCTTCCCAGCTTGGTCCCTCTATCTAGCCAATCAGTGTAAGTCATTTTCTTCTTCTTTAGTGTCTAACCTCTCATACAACTCACCATATGCCTTTTCCTTTGCCTTCGCCACATCTCTCTTCACTTTATGTCGCATCTCCTTGTACTCCTGTCTACTTTCATCATCTCTGAATGTCCTACTTCTTCTTTGCCAACCTCTCTCTATATACTTTGCCATACTTCCTCATTCCACCACCAAATCTCCTTGTCTTCCTTCCTCTGTCCTGATGACACACCAAGTACCTTCCTAGCTGTCTCCCTCACTCTTTCTGCAGTAGTTGCCCAGCCATTCGGTAACTCCTCCCTTGAACCCCACACAACTTTCTTCCTTCTTCAACTTCCATAATTTGTTCCATGGCTCTGCCTTCACTCTCTTCCTCTTTTTGGTCTCCAAAATCATCCTACAGACCACCATCTGATACTGCCTAGCTATGTTCTCCCCTGCCACTACCTTGCAGTCTCCAATGCCTTTCAGATCATGCCTCCTGCATATGATATAGTCCACCTATGGACACTTTCCTCCACTCTCATACATCACCCTGTGTTCCTCCTTCTTGAAATATGTATTCATCACAGCCATTTCCATCCTTTTCACAAAATCCACCACCATCTGTCCTTCCACATTCCTCTCCTTGACACCATACCTGCCCATCACCTCCTCATCACCTCTGTTCCCTTCACCAGCATGCCCATTGAAGTCCACTCCAATCACCACTCTCTCCTCCTTGTGTACACTCTCCACCACGTCATCCAACTCACGTCAGAATTCTTCTTTCTCTTCCATCTCACACCCAACTTGCGGGGCATATGCACTGATAACATTCATCAACAAACCTTTGATTTCCAGCTTCATATTCATCACTCTGTCCGAAACTCTCCTCACCTCCACAATTACTCTTGACATACTCTTCCTTCAGAACTACCCCTACCACGTTTCTCCTCCCATTTGCACCATGGTAGAAATATTTGAACCCACCTCCGGTGCACCTGGCTTTACTCTCCTTCCATGTGGTCTCTGGCACACACAGTATGCCTACCTTTCTTCTTTCCATCATATCAGCCAGCTCTCTTCCTTTACCAGTCATAGTGCCAGCATTCAAAGTTCCGACTCTTACCGCCACACTCCTACCCTTCCTCCTCTCCAGCTGCTGCTGGACATGCCCTCCCCCTCTCCTCTTTCGCCCAACAGTAGCATAGTTTCCACCGGCACCCTGCTGGCCATAGTGGCCAACCGTACCGGGGATGGTCATTGGTAACCCAGGCCTCGACCGGCAAAGGTTTTACACCTGATGCCCTTCCTGACACAACTCCCTCCATTTATCCGGCCTTGGGACCAGCACTAAGAATGCAGTTGTTTGTGCATCCTCAGTGGATAGATTCAGTCAATAATGGAAGGATAAAGAGGAGAAAATGGAGGACAAGACAGTACAGAACAAGATTAATTTGTCTGGGTTTTTTTTGTGTGTTTTTTGTGTGTGTGTGTTTTTTTTTTTTTTTTTTTTTTCTTTTTCTGTCACTGATGTTGTAAGGAGAATAGGATCGTCAAAAAGTGCAGCACAGCAGTCCAGCCTGCTGTTTCATTTGTTCCTGTGTGCATGGTGTGCCTTCCCTCATCACAGCTCTACTTTAGACAGCCAGAATGACGGGACTGAAGATGATAGGGTGTGTGTGGATTTAGATTATGTGGCAATTTGGCTGTGAGAACGAACATTAGCACAATAGTTGCCTGCCATCTCAGCAGGAAGTGCTTGGACAAACACACGTGAGTGATGTCGTCAGGCCCGACCTGTGAAAATCACGTAACAACAGGAAGTTGGCTTCTTTGTCTTCGGTGGGATAAAAACACAGAGATAACTGTTGCATTTAAAGTTGAGAGCTAATTAAATCTGGGGGGCAAAAATGGATGCCACTGAATGACAATGTCCTAATTCATTCCATTTGGACATGACAAAGGCTGATGTGTCTAAAAAAAAAAAACCTTTCTGATGAATTTCATTTTTTTTTTAGAAAAATGCAGGACAGAGAAAATAATACATGGTTTCGGCTCTAAACACTGTGGTTTTGTCCTAATCCTGGAGTTGATATTCATTTATTCATCGATCACAAAACTATATTTTAAAGTTATTGTGTTTCACGGTAAATGAGGGTCCTTTCTCAATCCCCGGGTCAGAATAAATAAATACTAATCTGAAAGAAAAGTTATTTGTGATGTGTTTGTTGCTTGATTTTGAAATTCTTTGCCAGTACCGCCCTGACCAAATCCTTCTGCTGTCGTAGGTGGAGAAGCTGAGGGGTCACTTGCAGGATCTGGAGAAGCTCCTGGGGCTCTTTGACTGCAGAGGTAGAGCTGGGCAGCAGCTCACCTTCACCAACATGCTGAGGTATCACGTGCACGGGCGTCACGAGCATGAGCACCAGAGGGAGGATGCCCTGCCAAACGCGCTGGAGGACTTCCTTGCCATTCAAGGTAACGTCAAGCACCAACCAGATCGATCAGCTTGGCCTGTCAGATCAGTCAGTCTGACCCGTGTGCCTTCCTAACCGTGACAACTTAACACATGTTTTGCTGTCTGCGGTTTGTATGATGATGAAGCTGATCCATGTGCCGTTGGAACAATTTTTGCCACTTCCATGTATTGCTCATGCTGTGCAATGACAGCATGCCGTACCCTTGTTTAAGAGACTGACAAAAATTACCAGGGTACATGACACAGAACTGCCCCTGGCATTTGACGTGGACTCGTCAACTTGACATTCTCACGAATAAACGACGACAAAACGATTAAAACGGGGCCCCGGTAGCGGCACACGCCTCTCCTCATAACTTTATTACAATACTGATGTATTTTTCATAATTTTACGAGGGGAAAAGGGCTTTCAGGCTCTGCAGCACAGGCCGAATGGGCACAAATCATAATAATATAGACAGAGGCGCCTTGTGAAAAATTTAATCCCTTTTTGTATGACAGCTAGTGCATCTCTAATCCCTAGTTCATTATGGTTATATTTGCAATCATGACAACAGGTCCAACGAAGCGCCCCACCACCATCCACCCATCACGTATCTCCACACACTCGCACACACACACACGCATACTCGCAAAACTATACTTGTGGGGCCCCCTCATTGACTACATTAATTTCCTAGCCCTTAACCCTAACCTTAACCATGCAAACTACATGCCTAACCCTAACCCTTAACCTAACCCTAATTTTAACCTTAACCCTGAAACCAAGTCCTAACCCTAAAATGGTCCCACAAGGTAGGTGGTTTCTGGTTTAACTGTTCTAATGGGGACATTTGGTCCCCATTAGGATAGTTAACCATGACACACACACACACACACAATTATTAGTCTACATCTCAAATCTTGCTCCAATAAACGACAGGTTGGTTTAATAATGTAAGAATAGTGGTTGTGAGAGTAGGGACCGAGGTAAAATAGCATAAGTATATGAATACACACTGTCTGATCTTTCTCTTCCTTTCTCTCTCCTGTTCTCCCTCTGTTTGCATCACAGATGAAACAATGGGCAATTAGAGTAATGACAATTTCTCTCAGTAGATGGGAAAAAACCCCAGAGGGAAAAAGAGGCTGAACAACATATTGTATTGGTGTATTGTATTTCACTATGTGTTCCCAGGAGTACAAAACTAGTGGCTGGGTCATTCCAGGATTTGGGTACCAGTTAGATCTCATAATATTTGATTAAAAAAATTGGTTTCCATACTTGTCATTTAAATCATTAATTTGACTTGCACAAAAGAAAAGAAAAACATAACAGTCAAGCCTAGGCATTTCAATAATTGTAGCTATGTATTTTAATAGGATTTCGCAATACATGTCCAACTCCTGCGAAGGACATCGACACAGTCTGACAACATGTTGACAGAAAATTTGATTTGTTTTGGCAATATTGTGCCCCTCAATCTAGCCACACTGCTTAATGTTGTATTTACGAGGCTAAAATCTCTAACAGTAAGTGAAAAATGTTAACTTTAATTGAAATCAGGTGTTTGGTTTTTTTTTGTTTTTTGTTTTTTTTTGCATTTCCCTAGTTGCATCTTTGTTTTTGTGTGTTTCCTCTGTAGGATTCAGTGAAATATCCCAACTAAGGGATACGCATTAATAAGATAATATGCAGTACTTGTACTGTTTGTTTAAAAAACACGATTTGTCTGGGTGGTGTAGCAGTCAATTCCATTGCCTACCAACATGGGGATCGCCGGTTCGAATCCCCGTGTTGTCTCCGGCTTGGTCAGGCGTCCCTACAGACACAATTGGCCGTGTCTGTGGGTGGGAAGCCGGATGGGGATATGTGTCCTCGTCACTGCACTAGCACCTCCTCTGGTCGGTTGGGGCGCCTGTTCAGGGGGGAGGGGAAATTGGGGGGAATAGTATGATCCTCCTATGCGCTATGTGCCCCTGACGACATGCTGTCCGGTGAAAAGAAGTGGCTGGAGACTCCACATGTATCGCAGGAGGCATGTGGTAGTCTGCAGCCCTCCCTGGATCGGCAGAGGGGGTGGAGCAGCGACTGGGACGGCTAAGAAGAGTGGGTAATTGGCCAGGTACAACTGAGGAGAAAAAGGGGGGGAAATCCAAAAAAATTTTTTCAACATAGCTCTCTGAGTGCATGTACTGTATATATGAACCTCTTGGATCTTTTGTTTGTTGGAGAGCTAAGGTTTCTTTCTTTCTCGGTAACCCTGCTTGAATGCTATTTCTATACACTATATTTTGTATTCATGAGCGATGCACAGTGACATCACATGCTGGACGGGAAGCCCTTTAGGTTTTCAAATGATATTCTTGGGATGTTTTTTTTTCCTAATGTTTATTTTCTTTGTGCCGCTTGATGATAATTGCTAAACATGTCCACTTCAATGCAGAATTACTCTACTGACGTTAAATACCATTGATTTGTATATGAATTGTTTCAGTGAAGTTATGTAGTGAAAGTCCTTTTGTAACAACTTTACAATTTTATTTTGTTTTCAAGTATAGGAGTAGTTACAAAAAGACACTTTAAATCTGATGAACAAACTATAAAAGTTACAAAAGCATACAATTTGAGCATCCGGGTAGCGTAGCTGTGTAGTCCGTTGCCTACCAACACAGGGATCGCCGATTCGAATCCCCGTGTTACCTCCGGCTTTGTCAAGCGTCCCTACAGACACAATTGGCCATGTCTGCGGGTGGGATGCTGGATGTGAGAATGTGCCCTGATCGTTGCACTAGCGCCTCCTCTGGTCAGTTGGGGCGCCTGTTCAGGGGGGAGGGGGAACTGGGGGGAATACCATGATCCTCCCACGTGCTACGTCCCCCTGGCGAAACACCTCACTGTCAGGTGAAAAGAAGTGGCTGGTGACTCCACGTGTATCGGAGGAGGCATGTGGTAGTTCCCACCCTCAGGCACTAGGATTGGCCAAATCTGCCTGTCAGTCAACTTTACGGATTCATCCTACGAAAAAAATATTTGCTTAGCATACACACACAGTTCAGTTGGCACAGTTAGCTTGGTTGCAAACGTGGCTAATGGCTAACAGTTAGCTAGCAAACGTGGCTAGGGTTAGGGTTAGGGTTGTTGCACGTTCGCGTCGGCCTTGACTGACAGGCAGATCTGGCCAATCCTACGCTTCATCCTACGAAAAAAATATTCGCGACCGGGATGGCTCGGAAAAGTGGGGTAATTAGCTGGATACAATTGGGGAGAAAAAGGGGGGAAATCCCCCCACCCCACCCCAAAAAAAGCATACAAATGTATTTTGCATCTTTCCTATTGGTGTTTTATAGACGGCATTGGGGGCATTGCACAATGTCACTACAAAGGAAGTTCTTGAAAACCACAAGATCATTAAAATTAATTTGTGGGCTCATCATATTTTCTTTTCTGGCAAGTTTAACCAAACTGTTTATAGAAGTGTATTTTTGAGTTTTTATTTGTTAACATTTAAGGTAAAAAACCTCATAGGACCTGCCCTCACCACTAAAATTACACCTTAATCCAGGATTGGCCTGACTACACAATTACTCAGGAAGAGCATTACAGCATTACACACTGTCATGTGGTGATATTTCAAAACGGATGGAGTTTGCCTTAACGCGTGCGGCTGGAAGGAGGCAGGACGGGGATATGCAGCTGTGTAGTTCGGCGAGAGCCGTGCTGAAACACAGCGCTGGCTGCAAACAGGAAAAAAAAGAAGAAGAAGAAGAAGTTGGCAGCACATCTGAATAAAATTACAGGTGAAACGGTCCATGAAAGACACAGTGTGGCGTCTCTGGGTTTTATTTGCATTCTGCTTTTTGTTCTGGCAGAAACACGGGAGGCCTTCGTAAAACAATTTTCCGTGCTTGAAGTTTCTGCACACACACTGCTGGCCCAGCTGCACGGCATCACTGCCGCTTTGAACTGCAGCGTGAGCGTGACAGAAGAGGGAGGGAAGGAGAAGGAGGAGAGGAAAAACGAGGAGCGCGGGGATTTGTGTCAAACGTTCACAGATTCGGCGGCCATGATCACAGCATCTCAGAAGCGGCTGAAGCAGGCGACCCTGGACCTAGATCACCTGGTAAATATAAAGGACCTGATATCAAACATGGACACAGTCCGTGTCATGTAATAAATGTTTTATTAAGAGGGCGTCCGGGTGGGGTAACAGTCTATTCCCTTGTCTACCAGCACGGGGATCGGCGGTTCGAATCCCCGTGTTACCTCCGACTTGGTCGGGTGCCCCTATAGACACAATTGGCCGTGTCTGCGGGTAGGAAGCCGGATGTGGGTATGTGTCCTGGTCGCTGCACTAGCGCCTCCTCTGGTCAGGTCGTGGCACCTGTTTGGGGGGCGGTGGGGGACTGGGGGAAATAGCGTGATCCTCCCACGCACTACGTCCCCCTGGGGAAACTCCTCACTGTCAGGTGAAAAGAAGGGGCTGGCGACATCACATGTATCGGAGGAGGCATGTGGTAGTCTGCAGCCCTCCCCAGATCGGCAGAGGGGGTGGAGCAGCGACTGCGACGGCTCAGAAGAGTGGGGTAATTGGCTAGATACAATTGGGCGGGAAAAAGGGGGGAACAATTTTTTTTTATTAAGCTCTTCCCAATGTAGCTGTGATGGTGTATACCCGTACTGTAAGCATGCCGATGTGTCATGACATGAGGCTGGTTTAACTCATTATCGTGGGATGGCGCCGTGTATTGATTAGCTAACAAGTGTTAGTGGAGCTCCCTTTTCTATAGGTCCACAAATATCCTTCTGCAGAAAAACAGCATTTCTCATCCACCCCTTCCCTCTGCGTGGGAAGCTCCAGCCCCTGAAAGGAAGTATAGAGAGAAAACGTACAGTTTTGTTCGATGGATGCTCAAATAAATAAATAAATGTCTGCACCCACAACTCCAATTTTTCACCATCTCACCAACAATACACACAGCAGCTTGCAATCTGTTATGGATACTGCTGCCATGTTATTTGATTTGAAATGAGAGCTTGTTTTCCCAATTCACCACTCTGTGTGTATGTGTGTGTGTGTGTGTGTGTGTGCGCGCGCGTGTGTGTGTGTGTGTCTTTGAATGCTTACACTTGCCTCCGATGCCCTTATCGCTCGGGTAAGCCTGGAGCAACAGCAATGCAATTCCACATTAATAAACAGAGCAGCACCTGAAAAAAAATGAAGAGAAAATGCTTGTTTCAAATGTTGATTCAATTTTATTTTTTTTATTTGGTTTTTTTTTTCCACCACCTCAATAAGTTGAGGCTGATACCTCACATGACTTAACCTTTAACGTACTATTTTCAAGGTGCCCTTGTTATATTGTTTTTTTCAGATAGTCACTTTAAGCAAACTTTTTTTTCCAACATGTTCCCCCCTTTTCTCCCCAATTGTATGCGGCCAATTGCCCCGGTCACTACTCCACCCCCTCTGCCCATCCGGGGAGGGCTGCAGACTACCACATGCCTCCTCCGATACATGCGGAGTCGCCAGCCGCTTCTTTTCACCTGACAGTGAGGAGTTTCACCAAGGGGACGTAGCGTGTGGGAGGATCATGCTATTCCCCCCAGTTCCCCCTCCCCCCTGAACAGGAGCCCCGACCGACCAGAGGAGGCGCTAGTGCAGCGAACAAGACACATACCCACATCTGTCTTCCCACCCACAGACACGGTCAATTTTGTCTGTAGGGACGCCCGGCCAAGCAGGAGATAGCAGGGGGATTCGAACCGGCGATCCCCGTGTTGGTAGGTAATGTAATAGACCGCTACGCTACCCGGATGGCCCACTTTAAGCAAACGTTTAAGTCAAAGGGCTTTATGTGTGCTTCTTCAGTGTTGTCATTAGAATTGATAAGAATAAGGAGGGGGTATTGGGGTAGTCTAGATACTGAGGTTAACGCCTACCTAGACACCCCAGGTACAATCCTTGTGTGGCCGTATCTGTCTCAGTTTTTTTTGCAAAACCTAGTTTTGATCCAATTCTTCCTATGTTAGGCCCTATACCCCAGCGACAAATGTGATTTAAGCAATTGATAAGTAAATAACTGGGGGTGGCGCAGTGGTTAGCGTGGTCGCCTCACAGCAAGAAGGTCCTGTGGTTCAAACCCCGGGGTAGTCCAACCTTGCGGGCCATCCCGGGTCGTCCTCCGTGTGGAGTTTGCATGTTCTCCCCGTGTCTGCGTGGGTTTCCTCCGGGTGCCCCGGTTTCCTCCCACAGTCCAAAGACATGTAGGTCAGGTGCATTGGTCATACTAAATTGTCCCTAGGTGTGAATGTGTCGGCCCTGTGATGTCCTGGCGGCCTGTCCAGGGTGTCTCCCCGCCTGCTGCCCAATGACTGCTAGGATAGGCTCCCGCATCCCGTGATAAACGGCTTGAATAATGGATGGATGGAAAAGTAAATAATTGCATCAACAGATTGACAGGCAGACAGACATACAGATGAGCGTCTTATCGATTACACAAATTCAATAAAACATATCTAATGAAAATATTGGAAATCCTTTTAAGTCATAGATCCGCATGAACTTGGTTTTTCACTCTTCATGGCACGGTTTTTCTCTTTCTCTGCCTTTTCTATAGATCATTCCTTTTGATGTGGGGTTAGGACCTAACAAATGGAACACTGCAGTCAACGACTCACGGTTCCTGATGAAAAGGTAAGTCTGGTCAGTGGACGTTTAAATGGCCAATTATGAGCAAAGGCCACTGTGGTAATCTCGCCGGAAGTTCACCTCTGCTGGCTCCCTCTCTTTACCTTGTCACTCTTCCAGCATTCAGGCCAAAGTGAATCGGTGCCCTCTGTAGCCGTAGCGTATGCAGCACTATTATCTGGTGCTTACAGACGTCTGGACTCAAGAGCCAGTGTGGAGAAGTCATCAATGCTGAAATCCTTGTCCCCTTTCCT